>NC_082395.1:4208993-4213993 GCF_031168955.1 Gadus macrocephalus | reverse complement strand
GAACCCCTCACCACACCTTTCCCAAGCGAGGCTGTACCTGCGTCTCAGTGAGCATGAGGGAGGTGGCCACCTCGAAGCGCTTGGGCCTGGACAGGTACTTGTTCAGCTTGAACTGGTTCTCCAGCTCCAACAGCTGCTGGCTGGTGAAGGCGGTCCGTGGCCGGCGGCATTTCCCCAGCAGGCCGGCCTGGGGGGCTGTCAGGGGGGGGGGAGAGAAGGGAGAGAGGGGAGAGAGAGGGGAGAGAGGGAGGGATGGTGGAGGTTGAGGTAGAAAGTTATAGAAAGTATGTTCTTTCAAAAAAGATATGCATATAGGCCTGATAGAAATACATACAAATATAAAACTTATATATTTATCAAATGCTTTACAAAGTATACACACGCTATACACAGTATAGGCCTAAGATTGTAATAAAATCATTGAAATAAGTAGAATAAATACAAAAAAAGAATAAATACAAAAAAAATTCAGACTTCATAAAAACATCTGATACCATGCTGAATAAAACTAACTAAAAATAATACAGATGAGGTGATTGAAGACACTAAGCAGTTGCTTGACATTAAAAGTAAAACATTAACATTATTAGACAAGTAAGTCATTATCTAATCCCAGTTCAGCATCATTCAGACACGTCTGTGTGAAACCCATTCTTGGTGTATAGAGGCCTTCCAGAAGCCTCCAGATGTCTGACTCTGGCCTCATCTATCTGGTACCAAGGACACAGCAGTTCAATCTCATTGGGTGGGCGGGAACAGCACACATATGCCAGCACTCCCAGCCATCATTAACAATAATGGCTCTCCTCCACTTCGGGGGACACGACGACGGAGCCATAAAAGCCATTAACTTAATGAAAATCCGATGAATGCTTTTGGGATTTTATTGATAAACTCCGTCGCGTTTAAGGTGTTTGTTTATTGTTTCTTCGCAACACAAAGACAAGGCCCGTCTCGCTGGAGTTTATAGAGAAATAAACAGGCCAGGATTAAACGGGACGTCGAGATCAGCAGTAAAGAAACACGAGGGTTTAAGACGACGGGACGAAGGCAAATCGTTTTCTTTCGTTTGATTATCTAGGGGCGCAATTATACTTCAGGACTTTAGAATTAACTTTTTGTCTCGTTCCCTTACGGTTTTATAAAATTTTTAATTGAGACGACTGATCTTTATAAAATGCTTTTATAAACTATGCACTTCAGCTATAGGCCCCATTATTATAATTATATTATTTGTAGTCGTGATATTATAATAATCATTACTATTATGAAGTAATTGCAGTAGCCTTAGTCATTTTCTTTATCTCAAAGTCGTTGCTGATTCTTAATCTGCCTATTAATTGACACCTGTTTGTAGTACATAATTAACATGCAAGCTTCGGTGTGTGTGTGTGTGTGTGTGTGTGTGTGTGTGTGTGTGTGTGTGTGTGTGTGTGTGTGTGTGTGTGTGTGTGTGTGTGTGTGTGTGTTATTGGTACGTGTGTGCGTGTGTGTGTGTGTATGCGTGTGTGTGTGTGTGTGTGTGTGTGTGTGTGTGTGTGTGTGTGTGTGTGTGTGTGTGTGTGTGAGAGAGAGCGCGCGCTCGCATTGAGCAGTGCGTTTACGACGTCACACGGCGGTTGAGTTCATCAGAAGTACGCGATCAAACATCAGCCTGCATAAACGATGATAAGATGAAGGGTCGAAGGGTCTATAAAGCCTGACAACTTATAAACTATAATATAACGACTCACTATAACATAATAACTCACTATAAAAGTATATTATATGGACTCACTATAAGAGAATAATATAACAACTCACTAACTCCCCTATAGGCTAAACAAATCTACCATAGTATACGCTATTCCGTCTCTACTTGTCAGCTGGTCGTTATTAAGGCCTTATAGCTTATACTTATTTAGGCCTATTTTGATAAGAATTATTACCATTACTACAATTATTCGAATGAGTTAAAGTGTAAGGAGGCTTACAGCTGTAGTCCTGGAGCCGCGGCATCATGATGCCCGCCCGGATCCAGTGCTCCAGCGGTAGGGACCCAGCCATGGCGGCCGCCTTCAGGTGCTCGGGGTACGGCTGGCTGAGCTGGGAGAAGCCGGTGTAGGCGAAGGCCGGGTGCTGCGCGGCCAGGGCGGACAGCGGGTACATGGGGCTCGTGTACATGCTGGCGATCCCGCTGTGGTGGAGCGACGCGAGGCCCGGGTGATGTGGCATGTTAAGCAGACCCTGTTTGGGGAATAAGCCGGTCTGGAGTAGCGCCTGTGCGTGCGTCCCGCGGGGAGACGGGGTGTCCCCGCGCCGACACGACACGGGGCTGCTGGAGGGGCTGTTGTCGCTGACCGGAGGGGACAGGTTGTCCCGGTGCGAGTCCCGATGCGGTTCCCGGTGCGGGTCCTGGTGCAGGTCCCGGTGCAGGTCTCGGTGCAGGTCCCGGTGCGCGTTCCGGTGGTTCCGGTGGGTTTCGTCTGCAAGCAATGCGTCGATTCGGAAGTTCTTTGATTTCTCCATGCCGGAGGTCCGGTGCACGAGGACGTCGGGGAAGTGTTTGGACCAGGAGGACGCACACCTGTGCCGTACGTCAGTACACATAGATTGCCCCGGAGATCCCGGAGTCTCCTTCTTCTGCTTCTTCTTCTTCTTCTTCTTCTTCTTCTTCTTCTTCTTCTTCTTCTTCTTCTTCTTCTTCTTCTTCTTCTTCTTCTTCTTCTTCTTCGTTTTCCTCTTCAAGAAGTCCTTCTTAACTTCTGAAGAAATCCCCCCCCCCTGATAGAAGTTCCAGAACCCTCACATACAGCAAACGAACACCAAAACACGACTCCTAATGTGGAGAATAAACTGTATGAACAACAAACAACAAAAAAACCAAAGTATCAAGTTACCAGGAAATCCTCCTGCTTTCCATTTGCGTCTCGACCATCAACTCTCTGACTCTCCGGATCAGTGTTTCGGTTTGTTGTTTGTGTATGGGTGTATGTGTGTGTGTGTGTGTGTGTGTGTTTGTGTCCGCCTCGTGGTTCAATAGCAGTTTAAGCCGCGATCTAGGTGTAGCAGTATTACTCCATCATTCACTCCTTCCTCCAGCCAGGCGCGCCTGTGATTGGCCGAGAGCGCTGCTCTGACTGGAGGGCTCGTGTTGACGGGGTTCTAATCAGCTAATTAGCCGCTCGTTTCTCTCGCGCCGTATGGGTGAGGTAATGCGCCTCCCCCAACCCCCCCCCCCTCCCTTTACTCCCCCGTCCCGCGCCCCTCCAGGTGCGTGGTGGTGCATTATCAGATTAGATCTTGGAATAAATTGGCCAAAACCTACGTGCTTTTGACAGATATACTTCAAAAATATTGTAGCCATTATACTAAATGATACCTATTATATATGTGTGTGTGTATATGAATTATATCCAGTTCCTGGTGGTGCTGTATTAATCCAAGTAAATCGTGGTCGTTATTGGCCTATAGACCATAAGTAACACGTTTTTACGGACGAATATATATGTATGTATATGTATATATATAATATATATCTATACATACAGTAGACTATATAAAAAATAAAAATTATGTGTGCATATCATATGTACACAATGCCATACAATATATATAAATTAAAATCTATTATTTGTATACCGGTATAAATGTATAGATGGCAATACCTTGTTTATAGCTTTATTCCAGGGAACAAAGTCCAATTAAATAAGTAATATTGATTGCTTCTTTATTTTCATACTATGGGCCTCGTGACGCCATAAAAGTTTACGAGCAAAAATCACACAAACTGCAGGGCTAAGGCTTTAACATCGAGGGCTTTGAGTTAATTCTTCCACTGTCGTAACATATGACATTTGTAATGACTTCCAATAAAAAGCTTCCTACTAATTGATTCTTCTCTTTTCAATTTCCGGTAATTTCTGTCCTAATTACTACATTTGACGCACCTGGAGAAGCGAATCGAATGGTCTTAGTTTCACCATCAAGGTCTGAGTTTGACCGGGCGCCATAAATGAAGCCGCTAAGATTTAAAATAAACCCCAAAAAATGTAATATATCAATAAATGGATAGGCAAAAAAAAAAATATATATATATATAAAAAAAATAGATATATATTATTGTTTTACTATTCTTATACTGATTATGATTAGTCACTTAAACTCTTTTGCCAAGGTCATTAACTCAATCATCAATCAAATCCTTCCTAATGGAACCTCAAGGCACCACATCTGTGAAGCAGCTCAAAAATCCCAACACGCAATATAACACCTCGAACCATAAGCGCGATGAATATGAATAGACAAACGTAATCGAGGTTTTAATCAAACTGTTTAATGTGTTTATGTGGTGGTGTACATTTGATGGTATTGTTTGTTAGGGATGATGCTATGTCTGACCTCCATGAGATTGAAACGGTGACATTTTCCATGTTCTTGCAACCTCCCCCCCTCCTCTCTCTCTCTCTCTCTCTCTCTCTCTCTCTCTCTCTCTCTCTCTCTCTTTTACCCTCCTTCCTCACAATGTAATGTCGCTCGCCCCCAGATCCGCTCCAATCATGACCGCCTGTTGTCTGTTTCTGATGCTGAGGTAATTTGCTGAGGAGAAGTCAAACCAGCCTGTGTTTCCCGACCGTTTCTCTTGACCTTCCCCCCCGCCCCCCGTGCCTCTTCTCGTTGCTTTTATGATTCGAAAGTAATCTAAATTGCCCAGAAACCTGTCATCTGTCACAGGCCTGCAAATAAAGGCGTATCACGTATTAAATTAAATGGAGGCCCTGAAATGCATCACTGCATTGTTTTTCCTCTGGTTGTTTGGGTGCTTGTGTGTTGCGTGCTGCAGCTGTCCTTTATGCAATGTCGTCCACGCAAGATTACGTACAAGTGACAGTTAAGGACAGAGCTGAGACCCTGACCACTGAGTATACGTAGCTGCACATTAAGCATGTGACAAATACCCATTTTAATCTTAAATCTCCAATCTCCAATCGTCAACACGGCCAAGCAACGTTTATAATAAT
>NC_082395.1:4201493-4203993 GCF_031168955.1 Gadus macrocephalus | reverse complement strand
ATGGATGGATGGATGGATGGATAGATAGATAGATAGATAGATAGATAGATAGATAGATAGATAGATAGATAGATAGATAGATAGATAGATAGATAGATAGATAGATAGATAGATAGAACAAAAAAGAGAGCTTAGACAAACGCCTCCACAACAGAAAACTATGATCGAAGGACTTAATTCCACACAGTACATCAGCACTATATCCAGAACACATCAAATGAATTTCCTGGAAGAGGTCTGGTTGTTGCTGGGTGTGTTTCGCTAAATGACCCTGTGAACGCGGGCCATGCGACCCTCTGACACGGTAACTGTGATAAAGGGCCTGATAAATAAACCTGGCTTGACACACGACGCACTGAGCTAAAATTGGATTACATATTTAAATAGATTGAGTAGGACTTGTTCTCCAGCACCCCTCCCCCCCTCCTCCATTTAGGATTAAATTCCGCCTTGATGTTGTCGTCCGTGTGTGTGTCCGTGTGTGTGTTTGTGTGTGTTTACGTCGGCGTATTGATGTGTGTGGCGTTGAACTTTCTCAGAGGCTGTGTTGGTGCCAAGGCAGGCCGGTCTCAGAGTGGGCTAACGGAGGAATTAGTAATCGGATAATTGTCCGTTCTGTCAGAAGTGTTGACAGACTAAGAGGCCTGTAGCGCCGCCAGCTAATTTATAACCTGGCCTCGCACTGCGGTGGACGACACACAGAACTTCATTCACTAATTACAAAGCCTTTAAGTTCTCCATCAGCTCCCAATGTCACACACCTCTCCCTCAGCACCCCTCAACCGGCCTGTCAGCTAGCCCCACGGCTAACCTCTACGCTAGCTTATCAGCTAACACCTACGCTAGCTCCTCAGCTAACCTGTACGCTAGCTTACAATTAGGGCATTTAGCAGACGCTTTTATCCAAAGCGACTTACATCGGTTAATACACACATTGACGG
Organism: Gadus macrocephalus; assembly: GCF_031168955.1. Classification (NCBI taxonomy): domain Eukaryota; kingdom Metazoa; phylum Chordata; class Actinopteri; order Gadiformes; family Gadidae; genus Gadus; species Gadus macrocephalus. The sequence goes on along the minus strand of NC_082395.1, from coordinate 4,203,052 downwards.
CAGAGTCAACCATGCAAGGCGACAGCCAGCTCGTCAGGAGCAGTTAGGGTTAAGTGTCTTGCTCAGGGACACATCAACACTCAGACAGGAGGAGCTGGGGATCGAACTAGCAACCTTTCGGTTACAAGACAACTGCTCTACCTCTTGAGCTAAGCCGGGAGTTCCCCCGGTTACATACAAAGCGGGGAACATAGGACCCGGGGAACATAGATACGCTCCCCCTGTGAGCTAGTCAGGCCACTATCATGGTAGCTATATCCTGAAAGGTTTCGGGTTCGATTCCCAATCTAGCCTACCTGTAGGCACCGTGGTACAAGATGCCCTTATCCCTACCGGCTCTTTAAGGACATGCGTCTGAATTCACTGAACATACTTTTGGATCAAAGTGTCTACATGACTAAATTGAAATGATTAAATGTATAGAAATATGTTATTCATTCTTGTGCATGTGCACGTCTCAAGGAAACGTTGGTCTGAGCACTATAATACATAAATACATACAAATAAGTGAGGCGTTTTAAACACATACTACAGAGTGTTACCCTCATAGTGTTACCCTAAAACACATCGTATTTTACTGAGGACTTTGTAAGTCACCACTGGAATGAATGAAATACTGACCTTTTATTGGTTTGACAGTTTGCCACATAATGCATTGCGAATAGGATTAGAATAAAGTGTATGCTCAATAGCATAATCTATTCAACATATGTTTATATATTCTCTATATATCGATGTTGTTATTGAGAAAGTGACATCTTACAACAACAATGCCTGTAGACTGAAGAGACTGCAGCTACCCCCCCCGCCCCCCCCAGAACTAATCTACTCAACATAAAACTAAATCTAAAAGCTTTTAAACTTTAATGACAACCTTGTCATTGACCGCTGCTTTGTTTATTGTTTCCTCCCCCCTCCCCCCTCCCCCCTCCCCCCTCCCCCCTCCTCCTCCCCCCCACCCCCCCTTTCCCCATCCCCTCCTTCGCTGAGACGTTGTGCTGTTGCCGTGACAATGCTGCATTATGGGAATAAATAGTTCCATTAGGCGGTCGGCGGTCGGTGTGTCATCGCGGTGGACTATTAATGAGCCTCGCCTCGTGTTGATTACACACACAGAGATTTATGAAAACACTCCGACACTCGCTTACCTCAGTCCCTGCTTTTAAATACATCCATTTGGCAATATGCAAATGTGAACGAAGGAAGCACACGCACGCACGCACCCACACACACACACACACGCGCACACACACACACACACACACACACACACACACACACACACACACACACACACACACACACACACACACACACACACACACACACACACACACACACACACCTACAGGCCCATATGCACACATAATTATTATTTTTTTAACTGTCAACTGTTCATTTGTTTCAGGTGCGGCCAAGTAGTATCAATGTCAGCCTTTTAATAAACATTTTCTCACGTATGTTCAGAAGTTTATTGAACTTCACGCACAATACAATCTTCGTCTGTTGGATAGTAAATATGAGTGTGTGTGTGCAGGGGGGGGGGGGGAAGAAGGTAT
>NC_082395.1:4191367-4201393 GCF_031168955.1 Gadus macrocephalus | reverse complement strand
ACTTCATTAGGCTACTTTACACATGAGCAAAATAAGTGTTTTGGTCAAGGTTTGACCAAATTTACAAACATGAGCCTATATTTACAGAAGAAGAGCCGGAAAAAAATCAGTGACAGCCACAACGCTGTTTAGTCTACAAATTAAATTTCCAGCATTTACCAAACGCCACACAAAAAGCGAAACAGCACAACTGGGATCAATTCAAAGCCGCCAAGCAGAGTCTCTGGTGAAAGGTGGTGCAGCAGCGCGGCCCTGTGGTCAGATGCAGTATTGCAGGGGAGAGCAATTCATTCAAGACGCATGGTTTAAGAAAGATGCAGTTATAGTTAGTCTGTGAAAAAATGAGTCATAGCCATATCAAACTGGATATCAGGAATGTTTTTCAGGCACTGTGAACTTAAAGTACTTTACTTCCATTGAACGGTTAAGCAAAGCATACAGCAATGGCTTCCCTTCTGGAATGACAAAAAAATGAACAACAATTCCTAACCAAATGATCAGTGAACAGTGACAACCCAGGTTATCTGAGAATCATTGACTTTTCCTCAACTTTAAGATGATCAAGCAAGTGTCCAAACAGAGAATTTATTCGAGGATGGAGTGCCAAATTATTATCTCTCTGTATCATGGGGGGAACGAAGCACCTTTCACGTGCAAACGCAGAGGAGAGCACAGTGTGTGTGTGTGTGCGTGTGTGTGTGTGTCTGTGTGTGTGCGTCTCACGCACCTCCTACTCTCTTTATGTGGAATAACCTCTAAGTTCTGCGTTCTAAGGTGTTACACCTCCTACACCTGGAGCCTTGGGAGAGGGGTGGGAGGTGGTGGAGGTGGTGGTGGTGGTGGGGGTCACACCATGTTGGTGGGGGTCACACCATGTTGGTGTGTGTGTTGGGGCTGCATGTCCGCAGGTCCTGCCACCTGATCAGGACCCAGGCCACCGCAGGTCTCTCCTGGGGGTTGGAGACCATCATGGAGCGCAGGAGATTCTGCAGGCCCTCCGAGTAGCTGGCCAGGAAACACACACACACACACACACACACACGCGCACGCACACACACACACACACACACACACACACACACACACACACAGATGTTGAACTTATGGTTCCCTATGTGACTGGGATAGTTGTTGCCCAATGCATGAGGCAATATGAAGAGTAGAGGGCAGGGCTAGTGCAGACACACGGGTGTTGGTCTTCTAGATTAAAAGGTTTTTGTTCGCAGTCTATCTGTGGCCCCTCAAGCTCGATGTCCTGTCCCCTACCTGCTTCTAATGACATGTGACTTAACCCACCGTATGTCGCTTTGGATAAAACTCTCTGCTAAATTATTCTATAATAAAATATTTAATCTTATTGCACATGACAAACTATACGCCAGGGGGAGCTAAAATAGGGTGAGGTCACCCATCGCAAACTAGCCTAAGGATGCTTAATTATTATTATTTCTTCATGTTTAACCTCTGTTTCCTTTTATTCCTAGTCTGTTTACATAGTTTTGAATGATGACTATATGCTCTGTAAGGTGACCTTGGGTGTCTTGAAGGCGCCTCTAAATTAAATTTATTATTATTATTATTATTATTAAGAACAGAACCAAATAAATATTTTTGGTTACATTCAGAGAACTAGGTGGACAGGAAACCGAGAATGCATGAAACGTGCGGCTTCACCCGTTTCTGATGGAAAGAAGCAACGTCATCAGAGCAGAATGGGCTCTGAGGTAAACTAAAAGCACTGCTAACAACTGAAACCTGACTCGATTGAACATTCTTGTTCGGTGACAAATTCCCAGGTTGTCAGGTGATTATGAACAAGTCATCTCAGTCTATAGCATAACATATATGTTTACCAGTGCAATGACATCCAACTATGGTTCATTATTACGGCTGCAAACATTTAGTTTTGGAAGTTTATATAAATGATTGTTTCCTTTTAATACTTTGCCACGTTGCAAGTGCAAGGGATAAATAATCAATTTTGTTTTCAAATCGAAAAGGTACAAGTCATACGGTTGGTATAAATTATAATGGTATGAGAACGCATAAAAGGCACAACATTTCTCTAAAAACCCTCCCGGGCCTTTAGGCTGAGAGACGGACCTGCAGGGCTGGGGGATGAGCACCGAGTTCTGGACGGCCAGGGCCACGCTGTCGCCCTTCTGGAAGACCATGTCGAAGGGGCCCTGCAGGAACATCATGCTGTACAGCACGCAGCCTAGCGACTGACACAAGACAACCCCCGACTCTGAGTGTACAGGAAGAACACACTCGCTTTACCAGCCCCAGGAGGGAAGTTCAGCTTGTTACGGCAGCAGAATGAGTACAGGTCAAACAAGCAAATAAAGTCAGAGAAGTTCAAACTAAATCAGCTGTAACTTATCACAAACTAATTTGAAATAAAAAATATATATATTTAGGTGATCAAGAGGAGCCGTTGAGCTTCGCGGTTAAAGTCTGACTGAACAACAACGGATAAGCGATAAAAGATATGCCGATGCGTGATCAATAAGTCCTACCCAGATGTCGGTGCGGGCGTCGATGATGCAGTGGCTCTCCACGTTGAAGAGCTCGGGGGCCCGATACGAGATAGTGCAGCGCTGTGCCGCCCAGTCCTGCACCGTCATGGCTTCCCGGGACCCCGCACCTGTGGGACGGGGGGGGGGGGGGGGGGGTCAATAATCAGCCCGACCTCAGGAGCTTTATCTGGGGTAACAGACCCAAACGTGGCCAGTACTCCAGAGAGAGCACTTACTATGTCCTCAAAACAAAACAAGTGTTTTGGGTTTACTGGCTCTTTAAAGGTTTACTATGGCCCCTCACCTCAATCCGGGCTTTGTTCATGGAGCCCAGGTCCATTAGGAGCGGTCGGTCATTCTCACCCAGGAGCACGTTGTGGGCTTCAGGTCCCTAACGCGGGGGCAGAGGAAGGATTTGGATGTTTCATTACATGTAAAGGGAAAGACTTGGGATTGTTTAAGGCACCAAAAGAACCCCATAAAAAAATATAGAAAGTCCTCCAATGTTTATCCTGAGACTTTGACGCTATATACTGACATGCTACTGACAGTTGGGAGGTAGTGTGAGTGTTTGTACCTGTGTGCGTATCCCCGCTCGTGGACGGCCTTGAGTCCGGTGCAGATGCCGTGCAAAATGAGTAAGATGCGCCTCTCTGGCATGGAGCTTCCTTTGTCTCGGAGTTTCTCCAGAACGGACCACAGGCTTCCTTCTGCACACAGACCATCACCATACATTGGATGGATGGATGGATGGATGGATGGATGGATCTCTCTCTCTCTCTCTCTCTCTCTCTCTCTCTCTCTCTCTCTCTCTCTCTCTCTCTCTCTCTCTCTCTCTCTCTCTCTCTCTCTCTCTCTCTCTCTCTCTCTCTCTCTCTCTCTCTCTCTCTCTCTCTCTCTCTCTCTCTCTCTCTCTCATATTGTTTCAGTTAATCTGGTCCTCTGTGTCCCTCAGTCTATTCTCCGGCTGTTCAACCAGCCCAGGAAGTCTCGGCAGTGAGCTTAGGTGAACAGAGCACCACAGCGTTTCCCAACCTGCCGGTAGGGCACCCCAACTTTGGGTCACCTCATTTGCATATGGGGTCACAGGCCTACACCTGAGGTAGGTCCCAGACGAGAAGGTTCGAAGCCACAGACAAAGACCTTCCCCACAGACACCGCGTCCCAGAAGGACAGGTTTCGGCTGGCAGACTCACGGATTCTGTTTAGGGAGGATGTTGCGATTGTCTTGTATTGTTATGAAAGGGGACATTTGTTTGGCTACGTCCACTGTTGTCAAGGAGACCAACATTCCCCAGAGGGCTGTTCCATGTTAATTGTTGTCATCCTCCTCCGCTGAGAGTGCTTTGGACCGCAGACAGTCAAACGTTTAGTCTCTCTCTCCCCCGTCTCCCCCTCACTGCTATCTTTTTCTCTCTCTCTCTGTCTCTCTCTGTCTTTGTCGTGTCCCACTTTGCTTTCTCAGTCTGTTTCTATCTCCTGTTGTATTACCTGTAATCTCTCTCTCTCTCTCTCTCTCTCTCTCTCTCTCTCTCTCTCTCTCTCTCTCGCTCTCTCTCTCTCTCTCTCTCTCTCTCTCTCTCTCTCTCTCTCTCTCTCTCTCTCCTCTCTCCTCTCTCTCTCTTCTCTCTCTCTCTTCTCTCTCTCTCTCTCTCTCTCTCTCTCTCTCTCTCTCTCTCATAAAGTGTTTAGGCTAGCCGCTAGCTGATTTGGCCCATATAAATTAAGCAGCTTTATCTCAGGAGCTCAATAGTTAGGTTGAGAACAATAATCGCACGTAATAAACATTGGAAGCTGCAAAGAGTAGCAGTGCTCCCTGACCTAGTTTAAAAAACAGACAGCGACGGCAACCAGAAAGAATAGGTATTACAATTATTGTGATTATCTTCCATAATAGTAATAAGTTGTTTATAGGGTCTGTGTGGCAGCACTGGGTTTATAAACCGGGCTGTCCCAGTTATAATGGCATTGTGACATTATTGAAAGTTGTAGTCAATATTTCACATAAATGTTAACATATTTCACATGTTTTCACACATTGGGTCATCCCTGCCAGATATCATTTTGGTCACAATCCTCTTATTTTCTGGTTTAAGTTTAAAATGTACTCACAGAGGGCCATCGCGATAATAAAGTGAAACAATGTTTGGAGTCAAACAATTTACTGAACAACCGCAGCAAACTCACACTGATGTACGGCAGCAGCAGCCAGGCCTCCGTCTTCCCGCTGCGGTCCACGAAGGTGTGGGCGGTGAGGCCCAGGATGTTGGGGTGGTTGAAGAGCTGGTGCATCTCCACCTCCGTCTGGGCCTCCTGCCGCGCCTCCCGGTCGTGGCACAGGATCCGCTTCAGGGCGTAGAAGCGACCGTCCTGGACGCCCTCCAACAGGTCCACGTAGCTGAACCCCCTGGAGGCGGACAGACACCCTTCATTGGCAGACTGCTTTATCCCAAGCCACTCGCAGGTTTAAAGGGCTGATTATGGTCCCACGTTCATGGAACGCAATGACCTGGGAGACGCTTCGAAGCAGAACTGAACCTATATGGTTCTGCGACGGGTTCAAGCGAGAGGCCCAAACACAGCTGCTGGCGACGGAAGGTTACAATTTTTTGGGAGGCGCACGTGGACGCAAGGAGGGTCCGCAAGGAGGTAACAGGTCCTTAACCCCCTTGCGTTGTGTGAACGTATGACCATAATCAGCCCTTTAGGCTGAGACCCATTGACAGGAAAAGAGATACAGGACTCAGAGAGAAATGGATGTTGTGGGGGTATATGTTGGATATTTGGGAGGTAATCTTACCCTTCATCTAGCTTCTGAATGAAGAAGTATCTCTTGTTGTCGATGGTGATTGAGCCACGGGAACATATACACAATGCCTGGCCCATCTTCCCTGCACATTCCCAACACCAACCTAGTGATCATGGAATAGGAATATAGGTCACACACTGTGCATGGTGGAGAGCTAATGACAGAAGAACATTAATGGAGATATGTTCATCTGAAGCCATATGTTTCAAAAGTGCGTTCATATTGTTCATGATCCAAGCAAACACAATGTTGACACCTTTTGAACTGCATCTAGTCCCACAAAGTGTACCTCCTCCCCCAGCCTCTTGTCATCATCGAGATCCGAAAACACCGATCTCAAGATGCTAGTAAGGCACCCTCATACCACTTACAGCTTAGTCAGATGATTTAGGAGTTGTATTTACCTATATGTGTTCCGTCTTCCAGGTTAACACGGCACCCATGTCTCGTCTACTTCTCGCGACAGAGCTGTATTCTTCTTCTTCTTCTTCTCGCGGTGATTCACGACGACCGCGCCGCCGCCGAGACTAGCGGTAGCACAGTGCACTGCAGCTCTGTTCAGCTCTGTGAACAGTGATGGCGGAATATAAGCGCAAGAGCAAGTTGAGCAACGACGATGGAGGTGATATCTGCGCCGTTTTTTGCACATTGCCTGTTGAGTGTTGATCTTGTGTGAAGCTTGTTTGCTGCTCGGTTAGCCTAGGTGCCGGGGTGCTATCACAGAGACACATGAGACCTGAGCTAGCTGGTAGCTAGCGTTAGCCTGATTAAACATCACAACCAAAATACAAAACAATGACTAATAATGAAGAGACGAGATTGCAACACCATGGCGTCTGTTATGAGAGTCTATTGCTTGACACTGATTTCAAATAAGTAGCATAAATACTAATTATATTAGTTCACACTTTGATCTTATCTGGTAAGCTAGCTAGCAGCATGCTAGCTGTTATTCCCTCCAGTATTACAGTAATGTTGACCCAAATTGAGCAATGCTGTTGGGCATTGATCTCCCATCTATAGACTCATACAATGTATAACTGTAGACCCAATGGCTGTTTTTTTTGTTTTTTTTATTCTGATGTTTCTGCACATCCATTCATTCAAGGCATTACATTGAGATGCTTTATTTTAAAGATAAGGGCTTTGTTCAAAGATAAGAAATGATTCATTAGGGTGTCACGGCACAATGTAAAGGACACCCTGATAAACAAACCGGTGAATGATGGGTGTGTTGTTTCCAGGGTAACAGTTGCTCACCTTGTTAAGTTGTCTTGCCTCAAGCAGGGCCAGAGACGGAGGGAGGCAGAGTGAAAACTAAGCCTGTCTCTTCTAGCACTGTGGGAGAAGGGGAGGCTGCAGTCAAACGCTCTGCCCTACAGATCGCATCGGACAGCGACGATGATGATGAAGAGTTCTCTGCAAAAGCCTTGCCGGCGAAAGTACCCAAGATAGGCTTTGGCTTGGGCAGTCAGATGGGGAAGAAGGGTAGCGCCATCTCCATCAAGCTCGGTGCCACTGTGAGTATTAAGACGAGATTAAGACACTACTACTGCTACTAATAGTACTTTTACAGCGCCCTCTTAGTTTTGAAGTTGCGTCAAACATCAATAGATGAGTGTGGTTGCCATGGACATTACTCTTCTCCTGGCAGTGCTCAGATGAGCTCTTAAATACAGTGTGGCTCACACTGAGATGTGTATTTTATTCTAGGTGATTTTTTGTTAAGCATATATCAGAACCATCTGGATCTGAATAAAGCAACGTTTTTTCTCCTTGTTCTATCCTAGAAGCCAAAAGAGCCTACACCAAGTCTTCCTGCCAAAAAGGCAACAATGGTCTCTGTGTTCGACGAGTCAGACGATGTGAGTAAGAAATGTATTATAAAAGTAGGTCCGGTCGTACTACAGATGTGTCTGAGCGATGGCTAACGCTTCCTCTCATGCAGAGTGAACCGGAGGAGATGCCACCAGAGGCGAAGATGAGGATGAAGAATATTGGCAGGTAAGGGCTGTGTGTGTGTGTGTGATATAATAATAATAATGGATTGAATTTATACAGCGCTTTTCTAGACACTAAAAGACGCTTTTACAGGGAAGGGTGAACCTCACTATACACCACCAGTGTGTAGCACCCACTTGGGTGATGCACGTGATGGCCCCCAGAGCAGTGCTAGGTCAGCAGTCCAACCATGTGAATCATCTCTGTGTTTCAGGGAGACCCCGACGTCCGCCGGCCCCAACTCCTTCAACAAGGGCAAGCAGGGCTTCTCCGACCACCAGAAGCTGTGGGAGAGGAAGATGAAGACCCAGTCAGATCACACCTAAACCCATGATGGAGCCACGGTCGGGGCGGGTCTGGGCGTGGGGGGGTCTAGTCCCCCACTATCTTGCCCACACCCATGAGCTCCTGGCTGGGTCAAACATCCCCTTCCCCTCCTCTTCGTCTTTGACAAACTCCCAACACCACAATCTTCCCAGAACTCCTGAGCCTATCTCCCAGCCTGGTTTTCGGACCTACCCGGCCAGTCACCGGTAGTTTCTCCGGTGACTGGCCCTCATGTTTACTATTCTTACCAGTAGCAGTGGAGACAGCAGTGGGATCACTGTCAAAGAACATAAGGTTTTACGGTGGAGTCAGCAACGAACCTGAGAGCTGAGGAAGAGGCTGGAAAGAAGTGCCCCAAAAGTCCTAAAAATACAGTTTTTATTTCAACCGTCTCCCCGTGTGTTCATTTAGTTTATGCGTTGCTATGTATTCGATCCTCTAGATATCAACGCTATCTACTGTTAACTGGTAGAAGCTGGTTTGGAAAGTCCTCGGCAAACTTTTTTTTTTTGTCTCTGGTGTACAAATGTATATAGAATGAAATGATGGTCTTTCTTTATTGTTTTTGGTGTGTGTGTGTGTGCACGCTTGTTTGTGGGCGTGTCTTTTGGGAGTGCAGAAAAGTTGATTCGTGCTCAACTGGAGGGAAACAACCTTTTTTAATTCTGTCAACCACTCTGATTTGTATGTTGTCATTCATAACTTCTGATTGGCAGTCTATTGTCACGGAAACAACCATATCTAATGCTGAGCCAGTGGATAGGCATTATTTCGGTTTTGATTGTGCATGAACAATAATTCAGTATTTAACTAAACAATGTACTCTCGACCGTCCCTGCTATGTGTGAGAGTTATGAACTGGAGTCAACTACACTAAGCTCCCCTGTGCCTCAAAACATCTTTCCCCAAAATAAAAACCTGGAAATTCTCCTTGTATCATGTCTGATTTGTATGTTGCTTTACACCGTCTTCTGCACACTTAATCACCTAAATATTTAACTGTTGTGTTTGATGTCCAAACGAGAAGAGGCTTTCTATAGCATGAAAACGATGACTGGTTGTACCCACTAAGGAAAATGGACGACATTTCTGAAGCAAGTTAGAGTAAGAAGAATAAACTTTTACAAAGCTTTAGTAACTTGGAAGAATTAATAATGCATTTACATTTTGTACATGATTACAATCTGATGCTTAAGTTGCGCTGTAGATCGTTTTGAGATTCACTAGTTTGGAGCATCATTAAATCCATCTAACTTAACACTTTGTGCAACAAGTATTGTACAAGTAAGTAAAACTATAATTGTAATAAAATAAAAAAATATTAGAAATATAAAAAAAAAATATATGTTTTAATAAGTATAATACATTTTTATAAAAAATATCCACATCACATCTTCCATCTGGTTCATTTCCAACACCTTTACCCCCATGTGGGAGGTTCTGGTTTCAACCATTTGTTTGTAGTGCATCTTATTGCTACTATGAATAGATTATTCCAACAATTTCTTCCGGGACAACCAGTACAGCCAGCTTTGCATGTTTCTTAACACCATGATAAAATTCGTCCTTCTGGGCCCCAAGCTACTCATTCCAATCCACTCAAGTGAGGACATGCCCAAAATACGGAGGTATGGCTGCTTACCAGCGTGTCCTCCATCTAATAAGTAGATAAAACCTTCAAAATAACGTTCAGTAATGTGCCTTACTGGGGAATTGGTCAATTGTCACAGTGACAACATTGGTCACGTTGTCACTACCCAGGTTGGCTTTGAGTGAGTGATGCTCCATTCTGTTTTGGCATGGCCTTCCAAAATGACTTCCAGAACATTCTGGAAGAGTCCGGTGACGGGCCAGGGAGCCAGTCCAGACAGGGTAGGACCCTCAAGGCTCTGTGCACCAGCCTGGGCAGAGGTGGATTCAGCTGACCCATGGATGCAGGTCTTGGCTCCGTCCAGATTACCATCACCTTGAGTTCATGGTCCCGCAGCAAAGCCTAGTGAGAACAACATCAGATTTACAAACCTTAACAACAGTGAACATTACAGTAGAAAGTACAAATATTTACTGCTATATATTTTATAGCCTGCTCTAAGGTATTGAAAGTCTTTCCAAACATGTTAATTCACCAATAGTAGGGTTGAGTTACAATGCTCAATGTGTCTGAAACGTTTTCAAATCAGACTTGATTGAGGAAAAAACAACAGTCCAATCTAGCGTTGTATTTTCCTCAATCAAGTCTGATTTGAAAACGTTTACTGCTCCAAAGAGGGCTTAAAGTGACGGGGTGTGGGTTAACACCTTGTGAAGCTCTTTGAGACTGTAACTATGATCGTTTCTGTTTCTCTACCTGGACTCCAGCTTCCAACACGA
>NC_082395.1:4161367-4188867 GCF_031168955.1 Gadus macrocephalus | reverse complement strand
TGTAAAGTCCCAGCTACATTCTGTTAAAATAACTGCCTGTTACCGGAGTATGTTATTCATGGAAGCTGTTCAAATGATCAAAGGATGAATGCCTGTTAAATAAAACGTGCAATATGATGACTGTCTTTCCTGTCATTATGCTATAGGTTCATGATTGATTCATAAACAGTCAGCACTGTTGGTGCATCTAAAGGAGGATGTGTGTTGTTGTTGCGCTAGGCGGACACGCACGCACCCCAAACGCATTTTAATTGTTGGTAACGCACGAGTACTCTAACGCGTTTCTTTTATTTATAGGTAACGTAGTAACGTAACGGATTACTTTTAATTGATAGAAACAAAGTAACCTAACGGATTACTTTCAAAAGTAACGATACCCAACACTGCACATGACATTGGATCTGTTCGACTGACCTTTCTTACGCTAATAATGAAAAATAAATTCCCTTTTTACTACATAATTCATTCGTAATTACTCCTGATCACACACACAAATTCCCACGGCTGTACGAAATATCGACTTCATCTAACATAAATAAACAAATAGTTGAGGTAAGCGATTAAGAATAACAAATAGAGGAACAAAAAGATGAGGTCATGGATGAGATAATGCCGGAAAATAACCGATAGATGAGGTAATTGGTGAGGTAATTCATTATGATGACAGATGTTCTAATGGGTGAGGTAATGCATGATGAATGAAGCCCGTACCTGCGTCCCGTCTCCGCAGTCTGATGGTGCAGTTCGTGGTCCCCTTGGCGTTGGTGGCCAGACAGGTGAAGACCTGCTGCAGGTGGAGCTCTGTGACCACCTTGAGGACCGCCACCTGAGTCACCTCCGTCTGATTGAACATCATTTCCTCTCTCCTTCAGGAGCAAAGCCAATCATAGGATTCAGAAGATGTTGAACTCACACCACAGGGGGGGGGGGGCTGGGGGGAATAGGCGGACCCCCTTGAGCGTTGTGTTTCGTATGTCAGCTGATCGCTTGGGAATGTTTCACATCTAAAATATGAGGAAACACTACGCCTCGCCCTGGCCATGATAGATACATCTTGTAGGTTTGATGTGTTACGCCCCTCTACACCCCACTGGCCTGGCACTGGCAGTGCAATGGTCTTTGGGTGGCGCAGGGGCACAATCAGCAGATATTTCCACGCGGTTTGGCCTCTCATTTGAGCGCCCTATGTTTACAGTTTGTTTGTTACAAGAAGACGCTCGTGTTATTCGTTGTTGTTGATTCTGAGGATTCTGATTGGCTTGCATGGCTTTATCCTTCTCCCTTGGGACTGCTGGCTGGTCGGGCCACCTCTCTGGGATTTGTCTTGTCTTTATGTTTTGGACTTTGTTGTATATCTTAATGTCATGTCCTTTTCATATGTTTCGGTAAATAAATCCCACTGGTTTGGTTTTTGTAAAAGGTGTCCTTTGATATTTGGGCGTAACAAATGCTACAGGTTCTATTATACAGGCTCAATTCTACAGGCTCTATACCGCAGGTCCTATTATACAGTATCTAATAAATATGATACAGGTCCTATGCTACAGGTCCTATGCTACAGGTCTTATGCTACAGGTCCTATGCTACAGGTCCTATGCTACAGGTCTTATGCTACAGGTCCTATGCTGCAGGTCTTATGCTACAGCTCCTATGCTACAGGTCCTATGCTAGAGGTCCAAAACTACAAGTCCTTTGCTACAGGTCTTCGCTACAGGTATTTTGCTACAGGTATTTTGCTACAGGTATTTTTCTACAGGTCTTATATTACAGGTCATTAAATCTCTCTCTTTAAAGGTGTTTTTCTTTGCTCTCACCCTCATGTTTATACAAGGCCCAACAATCCTACACTCCCCATTAAGGGAGAAACAGACAAGGTGATTGGAAACCATTAAAGGGGTTTCTGTTCATATCTTCCTCTGTACGTACGTCTGCTCCTGTTGGTCAATCAGAATCTTCAGTGCCTGGTCTGCCGCCGTGTTGGTGTACCACTGGACCTTGGAGGAAATGTTCCTCTCGAAACCAAACGTCACCTTGCACCGTAGAGTATGTGGCTCACCTTTGACAAGCAAATTAGGGTCAGTCAAACATTTAGTTGCTAGTTTAAGTGAGCAGAGTCTCAGTCAGTTAACTGCCCCATCAAGTCGGACCCAGGCATTATGACAGTAATCATTAGGCAGGCTGATAAAGTTAAGTATGGCTAAACTGGTATATCAAGGTATCGTTTGATTCTGGCATAATTGGCCCGCTAGGGTGGCCATTTTGGATCTTTTACCTATGACCACTTCTTCAGTTTTGTTGTTGTTGGGATCCAGGATCGTGGGGGGGATTTCGGTATCTGAGGCTGAAACAATGAATGAATGAAAGACATTATTACAATGAAAACATTATTTTAAACGCTCATTTGGAGAATCCGCTGGCAGGCCTTCCATCGTGTAACAGATTGATTCTGACTCTATCACACACATACAGACAATAACATACACACATACAGTTCCATAAACACACACACACACACACACACACACACACACACACACACACACACACACACACACACACACACACACACACACACACACACACACACACACACTCTCACACACATACATAAACAAACACACACACATACACACGCACACACGCACACTCATAAGCACACACACACACACACACACACACACACACACACACACACACACACACACACACACACACACTCTCACACACATACATAAACAAACACACACACATACACACGCACACACGCACACTCATAAGCACACACACACACACACACACACACACACACACACACACACACACACAGACTCAAAGAGACTCACGTATGACTATGACGTTGACGGCCCTCCTTGTGATCCAGAGGGGCCCGGGGCCCTTTGCGTGTCGGTCACAGTAGAACACAGCCTGAGAGTCTTGGGCGTACACCGTGCACAGCATCAAGCGGGGGCCCTCACTGCACACACCCCTCTTCTTCTGCATCTCGGAGATCGAACGGCCATTCTGTTTAGAAGAACAGGCTTGTGTTGGTTCTGACCGAGTAGAGTGTTTGACACTGACGGAGAGTCGCTTTGGGTCAGGGACAATGTACAAAAGGCATTCGTCTTAGCGAGAGGAGATGCACTGTGTTTTATGGATTATGCAATTTTCCTTCCGCCATCCCAGCGCAGATACACACAAACATTGCAAAATAACAGTTATAATATTACATATAGTAAACAGGTGTGGTTGTGGTTTGTTCTCCTTTTGCAACAATCTCTTCATATTGTGCTACATTACTACGCTGTTTTTCTTACTACAATGATCAGTACCGATAAATGGGATGATAGTAGTGGTAGTGACATGAGTAGGTTTTAATATCACCTGGTACCATGTGACCTGCGAGTTGAAGAGGTCTGGGTCGCCACAGGTGGAAGGAGGGCAGTCAATCTTCCCTCCCGCGCCCAAGGTCAGGGTCACCTGTTTGGGCCCCAGCGCAGAGCAGGCCCGCCTGGACCCCTCAAACACCTGGAGCTGGAGGTCCAGTAACGCGCCACTGAAGAGCAAACACAAACCCGCTTACTGAGGTACAGTAATGTACTGTGGAAGGGGAACACTTTCATCCTTCTCAATGACCCTAAAAGCACACCCTCACGTTCTGCATGCTGACAGAACAAGTCTAGTCAAGGGATTCCATAAAACAGAGTTCTGAGTAACTCAGAATCCCAACAGCTTCACAGACCCCACGTTGTATGACAGCCCCCTAATCCCAAACCCTCCGAAGGTCAAGGAAGAGCTCCCCGAAACCTAGAGGAAAAACACACAAGAGGGGACCCCCTCTCTGAGAGCTACAGGGGAATCGGGGTTTGAACCCAGAACATTTGGCTATGACTATCCTGTCCCTTATGTTCTCCACTCTGTATCAGTCTAACAGAAGGAACCCTATCTATGTTCTCCACACTGGGTCAGCAACACAGAACCCTGGTTATGTTCTCCACACTTTATCAGAACAACAGAACCCTGGTTATGTTCTCCACACTGGGTCAGCACAACAGAACCCTGGTTATGTTCTCCACACTGGGTCAGCACAACAGAACCCTGGTTATGTTCTCCACACCGTATCAGAACAACAGAACCCTGGTTATGTTCTCCACTCTGGGTCAGCAACACAGAACCCTGGTTATGTTCTCCACACTGGGTCAGCACAACAGAACCCTGGTTATGTTCTCCACACTGTATCTGAACAACAGAACCCTGGTTATGTTCTCCACACTGGCTCAGCACAACAGAACCCTGGCTATGACCTCAACACTGTATTAGACCAACAGAACCCTGGCTATGACCTCAACACTGTATTAGACCAACAGAACCCTGGCTATGACCTCAACACTGTATTAGACCAACAGAACCCTGGCTATGACCTCAACACTGTATTAGACCAACAGAACCCTGGCTATGACCTCAACACTGTATTAGACCAACAGAACCCTGGCTATGACCTCAACACTGTATTAGACCAACAGAACCCTGGCTATGACCTCAACACTGTATTAGACCAACAGAAGGAACCCTCATGTTCTCCACACTGGACCAGAACCCTGGTAACCCTGGTGAGGTTACCTCTCATTGCCACACGAGTAGTTTCCGGAATGATCTGCGGTCACGGCCGGGATCTTCAGAAGGTTCTCTGTGCTGACTGGCACTGGGTCCTTCACTCCCGAACCTGCCCCAAACCTGGACCACCGCACATCGCTCCCAGGGGACGCCACGCACTTCATCTCGAAGGGCTCCCCAAGGACCACTCTGTAGTGATGTCTGGGCGGGTGTGTAACACTTTCTGGTGAGGGTGTTAAAGGTTAAAGGTTAAAGTAGGCTTCATCTTTTCCAAAGTTTCCGTCAAGTATAAATCTGATAAATCTGAAAAAAATAAGAAAATCAAAATGAATCCATAGGAAAAATAATAGTACAAAATGGAACTGCACAAATGGACTACCTGAGGTCTGCTGACACCGTATATCCTTGCAGCATCCCATCAAAACGAACAGGTGTGTGAGACCAACCCACCCCATGCTATCACACAGGGGGATGACATCCCCCGGTCACACGCGTTGCGAATGACAGCGCCTTGTGCGTTGCCTTCTGCGAAGAAGAGAACTTCTGCGAAGAAGAGATCTCTGTGCTGTTCAGCCTTGTTCATGCATTCAATACTCTTTTCCTTGCATCTTCGAAATGATTCACCACACGCTCAGACGCACACATGCAGACACAGCCACACACAGGCGCACGCACACACGCACGCACACACGCACGCACGCACACACACACAGGTTTTGGATTTTTTTAGGGTTCGATCTTGTGGTATTATTCTGGGGAGAGCTTGTGGGTGATTTGTTTCCTGTTGTGTTTCAGGCAATTCGTTTTCTCGCTTTCGGGCTGCAGCACGAAGTGGCGACGTGACAGTCACTTCCTGTGCGGTGTGTAAATGGAAGATTTATTCCGCCGGTTAATACGTCTGGGGCTCGCTGTTGAACTTGACAATGGTTTGGAAATATGACAAATACCCGCCACTGAATTAACAAGATTTCCCTGTTCTTAACAATGAAAGAGCGATTCTTCAGAATTGAAAACGAAAGGGGATGCATTGGGCGTCGTTGAAACTCAGGAAGCGCAGGTGTGCACATTCGATTTGTCGAAAAAATATGAAATGATATCATAGTAGTTGAGGGTTGGGGAATCTACTTTTCTAACCTTCTCTCATCCGTTGACCTTTAAATATCCACAATCCTCATCGCAATAGTCAAGTAAAATGTAGACCTATTTGTATAGTTTCACTCTCAAAGGGTTTTGAAGGTATATCATTCTAAATATAAAGTATGATATACAAATGTCAAATTTCCCCCCATGAAGGACATTTGTATGGGCCCCTAGATATGGAGCACAGCTCACACCTTTTTTCCATCACTATTAAAATATATTGTTACATTTTACAAGGGGATACAATAATTAAGCCTTAATTAAGATTTCAGATTTCTCTGTAATTTTGTGTTATTTGAAATTCCAAAAACTGCTTTTCCCATCTTGACCCAAGCCAATGGTCCCATTTGCACGAATCCAACCTTAGTAGATTCCAAATCTCCAAAATAATAAAATGTATCATTGGAGCACTTAAACTCTAAATAGTATGGCCCTCAGGGAATCAAACATATTGGCCCAAATGCAACAGGAAATAGGTATATCTCCAACAATCAATCTGTGATTTGGAGCATATATGGTGACCCTTACAGAGGTGTGGTTCAATTGCACTCAATACTATAATATATAACATTCATCTTTTCACCTGCCTCATATTTTAGCAACATTTCCACAATAACCTAGATCAGCCTCAAACATCCATATCTGGTAACATGGAAGTATGGATGAACCAAAAATAATAAAAGACCAAAATAATTATATACAAAATAAGACATAACAGATATGTGGCTCAAGTCATTTATTCCAGGTCTCAAGCAAGGGCCAATTCAAATCAAACCAGAGGATATATATGATGACTATGATACACAACGAATAACTTACACATATAACGTACACACACAATTTGTCATAACACCTGTTTTTATGTTTATGTTTTTACGTTTTCACAATTGTTATTTTGATATGAGTTTATTCTTGCTATTCTGCCTTGTTTATGTAATCCTGTTCTAAGCTCATGCTTGTTATATGTCTGAGTAACAGCATGTTAACCCTGTAGGGTCCTGTTGCTGCCTTGTTGTATGTCTTTACAGCTGTGTTTGTGTGCTGTCGCCTCTCTAACCTATCCTTTCTCACTGCCTCTTTCCCCCCCCCCCCCCAATAAGCTTGTGCTTTTTGTCAGACCATCACTGTAAATAAGAACTTGTTCTTGATCTGCCTGGTTAAATAAAGGTAAAATAAAATAAATAAAAAACACAATGCACAACACAATGCGCTAACCAGTATTAGTACACTGAGACTACAGTGCCGCAAACCAAAGTATGCTAACTTCAAGGGCCCTATCTTGCATCCGGCGCAAGTGACTTAGTCACTGGCGCATGTGTCGTTGCTAGTTAACAACTGGCGCAGAGCGTTCTTTTCCCACCACCGCCACTCGCCGGTAAATTAGGGATTGATCATGCGCCCCAAGGGGCGGTTCGGCGGAAGGAGGAGGCGTGTTCTGGCGCAAACGGTATTTTGCCGTTTCTGAATACCATTGCGCTACTGACCAGGAAATACCTGGTTTAAAGTCAGTGGCGCGTTGTTCAGATGCTATTTTAAGGGCGCATGCATACATGCGCATGCGATGCATACGGATTGCTTGTGCACCTCGCGCATACACTTTGCTTCTCCCATCTACCTAGCCACACATTCTTGGTAAATTATTTGGGAAAGAACAGCTGATGCAGCGGTAATAAGTTGTACTTTTAAATCAATGCATCTGCAAACACCGTACAGCAAACACATATTTTCTTGACAGAGACATCGTGTAGGCCTACATGCCCATAACTTTTAGGATTGATGAGTATTTGATCGAGAAAAACATTGTTTTACCGCGAGTGAGTTTTAAAAAGAATGAATGAATGCGGGCGCGCGTGTGTGCTCTGTTTAAACACACGCAAACTAAACACGTAACGCATAATACAATCAATGGCAATGTCTATTACCGCGGGGACACATGCATATTAGGATAGCATACAATACTGATAAGAAACAATGTTTATAATATATTGCGTATATCATTAAATAGAACCACAGTTACCGCATATCATATGTTATATCATATACGTTTTCTTTGCCGAAATTTATTTGAGTTGTGGAAGAAAACCCCTTATTCCATGTGTGAATTAGGCCATATTATTTGGCAATAAACTGAGCCATTTGCAGTTTGAAATTCATGTGCATCTGTCTCATCGGAGACTGCAGACGCGCTGTCAAAATATCAACTTGTCCGATTCAAATGCGCTCATGGCTCTTAAAGGGGATGGGAGCTGGCACTCTCATTGGTTTGTTGGATGTTACGCCCAAACCACACCTACGGGTAACTAGGCTGCTTCAGACCAACCCTTTTGACACTTGCGCCGCGACGCAAGTGTAATTTATCCGCCTGTAAAATAGCGATAGCGCCGTAGAACCGCCCACAAAGCTACTTGCGCTTTGCGCTTCCCACTTGCATTTCAGACCGTTAAAATAGGGCCCTAAGTCTAGAATGCTGTGCTAACTAGGGTTAGCCCAATGGGGCTACAGTTCTATACCTAGGGTTAGCCTATGCTTCTTTCCCATTAAACGGTAAACATGGCGTCAAGCGGTTCAACTAGTGAGTGTGAACTAGAGTGCGCTCTATCCGAGAACGGCTCCAAATAAGCAACAGACTCAGCAAAGTGCGAACTGTGTTCTCTGTGTTGTTGTCCATTGTTGTTAAAACTCTGACTGGCGGCAGACTTTATTATGGTCCATGCAGCGGACGCTTGGTGATGACGTGTTACGACGTGATGACGTATGTACAAGAGCCTACCGTGGCCAGGCCACAGTTGCGACGCCCAACGGCCACGGCCAGATGGCCTAGTATGAATGCAGGCCAGAGAACAATGGGGCCAGTTGAGCACGGTTAAGGTGTGAAAATGGCCAACGGCCACGGCCAGATGGCCTAGTGTGAGTGCACCCTGAGGCCACAGTTCTATACTCAACAGGGTTAGCCTATGCTTACTGGCGTTAGAACACTGATTCTGCATACACTGCTATCCAGGGTTAGCACATGGTAACCAGGGTTGGCACATTGAGGCCACAGTTCTATACTTAAAAGCTTTAGCCTATGCTTACTGGCGTAAGAACACTGTTACCGTGTTCCAATACCCGTACTTCCATGAGTATACTTAAAGGAAGTATACTATCCGTGAGTACGAGTACGTTAATTTTTCAGATGTGAGTGCTGTTCCAAACCGAGTACTCTGTGGTGCACTAACCGGAAATTACGACCACGTCTGCTGCTGCGGCTCCTCCCCCGCAATAAACATCCCACTTTGAACGGTGAACTAGCAGCTATAAAAAGCTATAAAAACTATAAAAACTACAAAATGACACTATTAATGCAGGCTATGTGGAAAATGGGCCGACTTTGGCTCAGCCTGGCTCCGCCTCTTCCACTACGTAGCTAAGATGGCTGCCGTTGAGTACGGAAAGTGTCCTTCGATCCACACTTCACGATTAGCCCGTTTTGAGTGCGACATCCGGGTCCTTGAAGTATACTTATTTTCGCCGGATCTGAATTGGAACGTGCTACGTACTCAAAATTTGGCTAGTAAGTACGGATAGTACGGGTATTGGAAAACGGCATGAGTCTGCATACTATGCTAACCAGAGTTAGCACACTGAGGCTACAGTTCTATACTATACCTAACAGGGTTAGCCAGATGCTTACTGGCGTTAGAACACTGAGTCTGCAAACCATGCTAACCAGGGTTAGCACACTGAGTCAAAAGTGCTATGCATGGCCTTCAGCTTGCGCGGGGCGGGCAGGTGGTATCGTAGGTTCTTCCAGAAGGACGAGGAGAGAGGCCGAGAGCAGGGTCCCCCCCAGGTGACGGAGCTCCCAGCCTTAGTCAACAGTCTCAGGGACTCGGGTAAGGCTCTGGAGCCCCCCTCCTCTGGCTGCTCCACCGAGAGCTTCCGGGGGGTCTTGGTCCGGATGAGCAGCAGGCGGCTCTTCTTGTCCACCAGGGCAGAGTGGATGGCGCTGGGCAGGCCGTAGCACAGGGCGGGCTGGTCCTCAGCGCTGGGCAGTAGCACCACCCGACGGCTCTGCAGGATGCACCGCATCACTGCATCCGCCACGGCTGGGGCGGGGAGAGAGACAGGGTGGGGGGGGGGGGGGGTAGACGAGATAAGAGTTCTTTACTCATCCGTCTGGGCAGTGGCGTAAAAAGTGGGTATGCACTATATGCGGTGCATAGGGGCGCACCAGAGGGGGCGCCAAAGCGATGGAAGTAAAAAAAATTGAGTCTGCATTTTCTGTTTTTAACAGCGTTTGTGTAACAGAGAGACGTCACTGATAAGGCGCCCCCCCCCCCCCGCTCCTTCGCCTCCCTCCCCCCCTCCTTCGCCTCCCTCCCCCCCTCCTCTCCACACGGCGCTCCAGAGGGCGCCCCCTCGAACACGCCCTGGAGGCGAGCGCCAGGGCGTCTTCATTTGAACCGCATTGTCATCTGATGACACGTACCTCAATATGGAGAGGCAGAGAAGAAAGGCCTCAGGGTCACAACATAGAAAAAGAAAGATTGGGAAGGAGAAAGGGTGCGCAGGGATGAAAGAAAGCTTTTTTAGGTCAAATTTGTGCCCAGATCAAAGAGGGGGGGGGGGGGGCGCCTGCTATGTGTCTGCATACCCCCCAGAAAGTAGGCAGTTGCGCCCCTGCGTCTGGGTGTCACAGCAGAAGTAGTCTCGCAAAGCCAGACCAAACTACAGCAAGTAGAATGGTCTGGAGCCACGCTACCTCGAGCCGTCTATCCGTGGGGAAACTGGGCGGGCCTGTTTTTATTTCTTTAAACCAATCACAATCGTCTAGGGCGGTGTTAAGCCCGGGAAGCAGCAGCGGTGTCCATGCAAAATAGAACATCTTTCTTCCTCAGCCAATGCTGCAAGCAAATCTTTTGCAGTTCTTTGCAATTTTCGACGGAAAGAGCCAAACATGCCAACTTTAGAGCGCCGTCAAAGTCCTCTTCAAAACTCGCCATACTGCCTAGTTTCCGAGTTTGAGGGGGAGCAACCGGAAGGGGAGGAGTCGCGGCCAAATCCGACGCTAGGCAATAGACGCTGTCCACTTCCGTTCAGCCAGACTACAGCAGAAGCAAAGGAATGGAATAAGCGTAAGAATTCAAACTAGGAAATGGTTGGAAACGAATGAGGTGACGGCTGAATGAAAAGCGCAAAAGCATCGCTAAAAAATGCCGGAAATGTAAAATGAATTGAACTGAGCAATCTGAAAGGTCAAATGTTTTGCCCTGCACTGCTGAAAAGTCGGAAAGGTCAAATGTATGGCAGTGCACTGCTGACAAACCTGGAAGCTGAAATCGAAAACGGACGCTGAATTGCATTACCTGAAGAAGCAAAGTGCTGAAATACGTTGTTACAAAAGCTGGAAGCTAAACAGTAATACTTTCAAAGCTGGAAGACAGCAGTAGTTGTGGTACTAGCTGTAGTAGTAGTAGTAGTAGTAGTAGTAGCGCAGCAGTAGTAATGGTAATAGTAGCAGTAGCTGAGGTAGTAGTAAAAGTAGCTGAAGTAGTAGTAGTAGTAGTTTAAGTAGTAATAGTAGTAGCTGTAATAGTAGTAGCGGTACTAGCTGCACAAACGATATGCATATATGAAAGGTATGGTATAGATTGATGTTTGTAGAAAGAATTATAATAATCCCGCCATTTTTTTTTTTAACCAGACGAAATTGTATGCAGTGTAATAATTCTATCTAATGCTAATTTTTCCAGCCTAACGTTATTTATAGGTGTCCAATTGGGTGTGGAAAATCACCCAATCTGGCGCTGCTGCCTGAAAGTCGTACAAAGAAGTCCAATTTGGCGGGAAAAACTGCCCAATCTGGCGACACTGCCTGCACGTCCTCGCGCGCTCTAACCTATAAATCAATGAGACCAACTGAAAACGAAGCCGATGTGGAACTGAAACTGTGATTAGGAAAAAAGTATAAAAGGTAATCAAAAAATAAACATTTGAACAAAGGTAAACGGTTAAGACTTGACCAAGTTACGGAGTCTGAAGCAGTTGCCGTGTCGGAATGGGCGGATAGCTCCGCCGCCCTCCCGTTGACCTCCATTGTAAAAAATAATATTTTAAAAGTAGAATAGCTTAAAAAGTATAAAATATTTTCTTTATTTAAGAAAGAAAGAAAGAACAAAGCCTAAGAAGAACAACAGTTGAGCGCTCCATGAAGCACTCCCCTAATAATATTTTAATAAGGAATATGGAAAATCTATATTTTTGGTCATATGGTGATCACTAAACACACCTTCCCCTGGAGACACATCCCGATCCTGGAGACACAGGCGGTACCCCAGCTGTTCTTCCAGAACGTTCTCCATCCACCTCCGGTCCTCCTCGCTGAGGGCAGTCTCCGTTTGGCTCGGATAGGTCATCAGGTACGCGTCGTAGAGCTTCCCATCTGTGGACCAATCGGATGAGAGTTTCATGTGATGAAATGTGACGCGTTAATGCGTGGTTGCCCAACTTCTTTGGGGTGGGATGGGGAGCTTGAATGTCCAAACAGAAATTCAAGGCACCCCAGATTCAGTAAATACTAGGAAATTATATTATTACTAAGATATGTGGTTGGCAGGTTTCACAATATTTCACTCAGACCAGTTAGTCAAGCCGTATTGCATCGAAAGCATATATATATTTGGATATCTATCAAAAAAAAACAGGAAGAAATTCAGCAAAAAAGGTTTGATGCATTAAGTGGAACAATTCATCAATGATGAAGCTAATCGTGTTCACTGGTGTCTCCACCTGAGGCGTTGCTTTGGCAGTCGAGCTTGTCCCTCAGTAAGAGGGTGAAGGGGACTCTACACCAGTAGAAGACCAGGCCGGAGGAGACCACTGCTAGCATGGCGAAGAGCACAGCCAGGAGGGCCACCCTGAGACTGGAGACCGGCACATCTGGGATGCAGAGGAAGATGATGGAGGAGGAGGGAGAAGATGGAGGATGAGGAAAAACCACACAACATCACGACACATGCTCAAAGATGTTTATCATGAAAAGTACAAGGGTCACATGAAAGACAGGCAAAATCTTCCCGCACAGATTTTATATGTAATTATTTGTATCGCTAAGTCTCCAAGGGCTTCAAAGTCCCACATAGAATACCAACCCCATGACCCTAGACCCTTTAGGGCAAGGACATAACTGCTCAAAATCCTTTGTTACACATTCACAAGGTAACTTTGTGCGTTAATGTCTGCTGTCTGTTGGTTAATATATTTATTCATCCGTCTATGTGTATCTAAATCAATGCTACTTTCAAAACCATTTTCCTTAAATCTATATAGACATATATCATCCCATATCTTCACTAATCAAGTGGTGTGTTCTACCTTTCAGAGCCAGAGTGATGGAGACGTTGGAGTACTTTTTTGTGGACTCCAGCTTACAGGTGTAAGTCCTTGAAAGTTGGTCCGCTGTAACCTTCTGGAAGACCAGAGACGTAGTGATCTTTTGTTCTCCCTTCTCGCCCACCTTTCTGTCGGGAGGATGGAGGAAGAGAAAGAGGAATAAAGAAGCGGGAGGAGGAGAGATAAGAAAAGGGATGGGGAGAGAAGAGGGCAGAAGAGAGATGAGTGGATAGGAGAGTGGAGTTGAGGAGTGGATGGGAGGGATGAGAGAAGAGGAGATGGGGGAAGAGAAGATTAGAGACGAGGAGACAAGAAAGGAGAGGGGAAAGAAGGAGAAGGGAATAGGGAGCGACATTTAAATTAGAATTTAAAGATGCAGGGTTTAGAATTTACTGGTGAGTTTGCCGATTGCAACCAACCGAAAGCACACCAATGGGTTTCCTTGATAGAATCCTAAATTGTGTTGAGTTATTAAGTCTTGGAAACTATAGGTCATAGTTTACAAGCAAACTAGTGATTATGCTAGAAAAAAATCAAACTAATAACTCTTATTTTCATGGGATTACACAAAAATTAAAACATAGATGAGTATACATATAAGTCTTTTCTGATTGAGTGCCACTAAATTCCACACACTTCAACGTTAAGTTAAATAAACAAAACAGGAATCTGCGTGTTCTTTATCATAAATCATAAAATGTGTACATACACGTGTTGGTTCCTGCTAATACAGAATGACTTACACTGTCTTGTTAGAGTAAACTGACTGATTCTGGTCGTCCGTCACAAACGATTTCCCGTCTAACCAGTACGAACTATCAAACATGTTGTAAACCTCCACCTCACAGGGCACCACCAGCTGGGAACCTGGGGAGGACATGCACACTGGGTTTCCACACATAAGATGATATCATACCAGTACTTTATTGATCCCGAGGAGAGATTCAGAGGTAGCAGGCGAACAGACAACAGCACACATCAGTACAAAACCGAACACAGACAACGGCAATCACAATAGAAAATACAAAAATACAAATAAGGCTCAAGGATGCTCTTGTTTTGGATTGTAACCCTGAGGCTGCAGCCCTCCCGTTAGCATCCTAACCCCTACCTGCTCTAAGTTACATGTATCTGCATACACTGTACTTGGACTTTGGATAACATTGTGTCCTAAATAGTAAAGGGAAGGAAGGTCTTCCCTAAGTGATCTGTGTACACCTCCCCTGCGTTTGTGAGCAGTCTTACCTAACTGTACCGGGTACACCGTCCCTGGTTTGTGAGCAGTCTTACCTAACTGTACCGGGTACACCATCCCTGGTTTGTGAGCAGTCTTACCTAACTGTACCGGGTACACCGTCCCTGGTTTGTGAGCAGTCTTACCTAACTGTACCGGGTACACTGTCCCTGGTTTGTGAGCAGTCTTACCTACCGGGTACACCGTCCCTGGTTTGTGAGCAGTCTTACCTAACTGTACCGGGTACACCGTCCCTGGTTTGTGAGCAGTCTTACCTAACTGTACCGGGTACACCGTCCCTGGTTTGTGAGCAGTCTTACCTAACTGTACCGGGTACACCGTCCCTGGTTTGGGGGACCAGATGCGGGGGATTGACGACCCTGAGGAATAAATTAAGCTTAAAATATGACGAAGGCTACAACATCCATCAAACCAATAGTTATTTATTTATTTGTTTTTCTTTCGCACAAAGTTTGATACAAATATAGTAACCTCTTCCTTTCAATTTATTTTTCCCTTTTACTTTCTTTCTTTTTTGCTTTCTTTCTTTTGTTTTCTTTCGTCCATAACTCCCTTACCTTTTTGTTGATTTTCTTTTTTTAATCCAATTCTGCCAAATTACATTATGTCGGAAAGCCACTTTTGTCAAAAGTGATTTAAAAGCAAGGCTGAAAACAAGCAGAATCCCAAATGTTCCCACCAGGCTAAAAAAATCGAGATGAATACCATGGATGAATAGAAAGAACTAATAAATAACTGACCTGTCTTTTTGACCTTGAGCATCACGGTGCTGGTATGATTATACAATCGTCCGCGATACTGATATGACTGGCGGCAGGTGTAGACGCCCTCATCTTTCTCCGCCACTTTTTCGAAATAGCCGTTAGAGGAGTCCCCCTGGGCATCGTTGTCCTGAAGGTTTGGGATTCAGAAAAAAGAGTGATTGATTCAGCTGATACGTGATCAATGGTATTACATTAAATCATTATGGCCCACCTCTTATCTTTTGACCCTAAGAACTACTTGAGCTGAATTGGACAGCCGAGTAAAGACCTACAGTGAATTATAGATTGTTCTAGTTGTCATTAAGACACATGGATCAGATTAATACAGAAACATGGGAGAGGGGAGAGGAGAGGAGAGGAGAGGAGAGGAGAGGAGAGGAGAGGAGAGGAGAGGAGAGGAGTGAAGAGGAAAGGCGAGGAGAGGAGAGGAGAGGAGAACACTTGAGAGTTACCTTTTGCCACACTTTTCTGGTGAGGAGTTTAAGTGATGGGATAGATGAATACAGAACCATGAGAGGAGAGGGGAGAGGAGTGATGAGTAGAGGAGGGGAGATGAGGAGAGGAGAGGAGAGGAGAGGAGAGATGAGGAGAGGAGAGATGAGGAGAGGAGAGGAGAGGAGAGATGAGGAGAGGAGAGGAGAGATGAGGGGGGAGGGAGAGGAGAGGATAGGAGGAGAGAGAAGAGGAGGGAAGAGGAGAAGAGAACACTTGAGAGTTACCTTTTGCCACACTGTTGTGTTGAGTTCAAGTGATGGGATAACCAAATCCCTCAGGCAGAAATGTTTCAGTTGGCAGGATAACCCATTAAAGCAGTTTTTTGTAACACGGACCTCCTCCTGTCTGGTCGGGCTCACAGTCAAAGTGTACCAGCAGGTGGTGTTGGAATTCCTGTTCCATCCAAAATAATCCAGTTACCAGACTTTTACACTCTCTTTGTTTTTCAGTATCCAAACTAAATGTCACTGTTTTTGATTTGTTTTCACACGTTCAGAGAACACATTTAGCGAGGATAGCTATTTACCTTATGTACCTTCATGAAACTAGAACATGCTGTATGATATTGTTGATTTAGAAAAAATATTAAGCAAAATAAATATTGTGCATGTATTCGTATACTAAGAAAATATTATATGAAGATAAGATAATACTTTCCCAGACGGGGAATATTACACACATTGGTTAGAGACAAATAAATAAATAAATAAATAACACAAAATCAATAATAAATAAATGTCTATCTGTCAAACACAGATCGGCGTAATCATACGACCGGGATAACATCAATGTCGCCATATTCTTATCAGTGACCATTGAACGCAGCTAAACGTCTTATTTCATTTTCCTTTTCCTCTTCCTCTTCAAGGATGCCCTCACCACGGGGAGCAGGAGTAGTTGCCCTGCCTCTCCACGGACGCACTCAGCACCACCAAGTGCCCGCTGGGGTCCCCCAGGGTGTCCTCGTCCGGGTCTTCACGACTCTGCAACAGGGGCCGCTGGCTCTCTGAGGGGTGGTGATGGGTCCAGGTGATGTTGGTGCCCCCCGGGAGGCCGCGTGTGAGGCAGCCGCACTTTACAACGAGCATTTCTCCCTGCGTTGCGGTCAGCTTTGTGTGCTGGTCCCCGAACGCGCTGCGGAGACCTGGGGAAGAGTGAGCTCTTGTATAAACCTCCATGGTTGTGATTGGCTCGGGGTTCCTCAACCTGTTTTGAACTTCAAAACTTCTGATATTTGCGTAGGCTATAGGCTAATAATCTTCCACGCATGCATTACTTTCTGTTCTGTATTTCTGTCGGACTGTCCGTCTGTGTTCTTCTCGGGTTTAGTGAGTAGCCTAAACTTTAAAAGTTGTTAGTAACTATTAAACTATTAAAATTATTATATAAAAGTTCAATAGGCCTACCTAGTATATCCTCCAAGTCTGAACTAACCAGCATGCGCGATAGGTAGGCCTAGGCCTACTATTATTCCAATTGTGAATTCAAGTGTAGGCTATTCACTGTGTAATAATATATTATTTTATTTTCATTTTTTTGGAATTAAGATTAGAAAATCTTACCTTGAAATGATAGGAAATACAACACCGCGAAGAAAAGAGTTGCCATTGGTACCAGAATATCCAGAAGACTAATAGTAAAACTGAAAGGATCTGTTAACAACTGAGGCTATATACTTCGACTACAGGGTCCAGAGTCCCGACGTGATGTTTGCCTCCCTCTTTTGGCAGGGAAACAGATTTAGAAAATGCCTCCCACGTTAGTTTCTGATCAATGAACGCTGGCGGAGAGAAGTAGCCACCCACACTTTCGTGTAGACATTATGATGGGGAATTCACTTTCTTTTTCACTTGAGGACTTGCGTGACCCGAGTCCCGAACAAAGCCTGTGGGGACGATAAAAAATCCAGGTTTCCACGAACCACTATGAAATGTCCCCTTTTGTCCGCGATTACATGGCTCTCTCTCTCTCTCTCTCTCTCTCTCTCTCTCTCTCTCTCTCTCTCTCTCTCTCTCTCTCTCTCTCTCTCTCTCCCACACACACACGCGGGCGGGCGGGCGGACGGACGGACGGACGGACGGACGGACGGATATTGTCCATGATTTTTTTAGTTAATATAAATTGTGTTTGAAATTGTAAATAATTATACTTGAAGAAAATACTTTCGTTTTGAGAATTCTTCGGACGGACGGACGGACGGACGGACGGACAGACAGACAGACAGACAGACAGACAGACAGACAGACAGACAGATAGACAGACAGACAGACAGACAGACAGACAGACAGACAGACAGACAGACAGACAGACAGACCAGACCCCCCACACACACACACACACACACACACACACACACAGACAGACAGACAGACAGACAGACAGACAGACAGACAGACAGACAGACAGACAGACCAGACCAGACCAGACCAGACCCCCCCCACACACACACACACACACACACACACACACACACACACACACACACACACACACACACACACACACACACACACACACACACACACACACACACACACACACACACACACACACACACACACACACACACACACACACACACGTTTTGTTTTGTTTTGTTTTCTGAAGCTTCAGGCTAATTCATAAAAAATATAGATAGTCCCACACGACACTCATTCAATGTCTTATCATATTTTCTCTCAAATGTATATCTAAGCCTACAAAAAACATATATGATTTTCCCCCCCTTTACCATTGTTGTGAGCATTAGATGATTTGCCTCAATATCAGAATAACACCCATAGGACAAATAACAATGGTTGGTGGAATGACATAAAGTAGGTCATGCAGGGTAAGCTTGTCCAGACTCTGCAAATCAAACTGAACTCATTTTTATAGTGGCCATCCCCAAAATGCACCAGAATACAGAAAATCACACCTAACAAATATTTTTTTTTCGGGGGGAGGACCCCCAAACCCCCCCGTCTCTGACTGTCCCCCAACCACAAATGTCATCACCAGCCGCCACTGGTCCTACGTGTTGAAATTGAGCCTATTATCTGCGTCTCTGACCTCACCTAACTGCACTACAGTCACACGGAAAATACTTTAGTTTCAGGAAATCTGGTCACCCTATTAGTCAGCTACCTGGACAAACGGTCTTGTTGTGCTGTCGGCTTTCAGAATAGAAATGGAAAAAATGAACTGAAACCGAAATGAACTGTTGCCATAATAATTGTGTATTTTTCCAGGGAATCGTTAATCGATCTGGAAAGTACAGACTTTATTCCATTTCTCCATCTTCCAGGAAATAGACAGAAACTAAAAAAAAGAGCAAAAACAAGGCTAATTAAAGACATAATGACCTGTGGTTAAGAGGAAAGAGGAAGAGAGGAAATTGCACTTCAAAAGCTTGGTTGTCATGCGACTATGACTACAATGTAGGTCAAAGATGGCACCCATCACACTCTTATCCCAGGCTGTCACTAAAATTAAGGGCAATAAAAATACATTGAATTGACTTGAGTAAAAAAGAGATAGAAACAACCAGCAAGTCGTCTCCGAAGATTTGGTGGTCTTAGGGATCAAGTCTGTTTCCCTTTGTAAGTTTCATTTATAAGCAAGTGGTTTGCCTTCCTCTCTAATACTGAAATAGGGTTTCAGTACTGTACTGTAGGATGTGGAAACAGTCTATCAGCCAGACAGTAACACTGTGATGTCGAGCACAGTGTATTTCTAATTTAATTCTATAAATAAAATACTCAAATAAAACTATTAGAAAACATATTCAAATAATTCAGAGTCCACAAAGATACCAAAGTGCTCTTAGGAAATGGTAAGGCCACATTAAGATGCAGAAGAGCAAGCTTGGAAACAAAATTGTGTGTAGAAAACAATATCAAATTAAAAGGTGCCTACTTTGACTGAAGGTGTACTGGCCTGTAACACTGACTACTCGAGGATGGATATTATGGCATTAATGTTTATCAATCTCTGAGATATACACTGATGTGCTGTGATGACTCACAGGAACACGCAGCCTCGCGTGCCTCGTATTTCGCAAAGGGCTTATCAACCTTACCTCTGCCTTCCTAGAGATTTTCATTCTCTTGTGACAATCAGTAATCAACACCAGCCCAAGGGACGGCCTCGTGCCATGTGTATGTGTGTGTGTGTGTGTGTGTGTGTGTGTGTGTGTGTGTGTGTGTGTGTGTGTGTGTGTGTGTGTGTGTGTGTGTGTGTGTGTGTGTGTGTGTGTGTGTGTGTGTGTGTGTGTGTGTGTGTCTCACCTTGTATTGTGGTTGTTATAGCAACCACCACCCCCGCCACTTACTGGTTAGGCTGGTCCACTTACTGGTTAGGCTGGTCACAAAGGTTTTCCAAGCCGAACCCTTTACAGCAGAATTTTGTGTCACAGGGTGTTTTTTTTTACGTTTTGTGCAGAAGGAGATTTTTATCAGCTGATTTCTCTATTGATGAGATGACAGATTTGCTGCATCTGGCGTCTGACACGGAGAGGAACCTCTTGCCCACGTTGTCGGGGCTCAGCAGAAACGGTCGGCACACAGTTTGAATCGGGTGGCTGTGGTTATTTCTGGGGGTAAAAAAGAGGAAGGGAGGCTAAGTAAAGAAAATGCTGAGTACAATGTTGCCATTCATTTGCATAGACTTGTTTGTTTCTGACATTGTTTAAGATATCGACAGCATTTGGGGTTACGTTGCGGAGTACATAGAACATCAAATGACTTCACAGAAGGTGAACTGTCCCGTCTGTCCGTCTACTTGTTGACTGTCTGTCTCACTGTCTGTGTGTCTACCTGTCTCACTGTCTGCCTGACCGACTGTCTGTTTGTCTGTCTGTCTGCACCAGCAATAACAGTATATCATTGCTATATTATTGATAGTCGATGAATGGTCAATGTGAGCGACTGATCGATCGATGGGCGGCCGTAGGGTGTCCACGTGGCCGGCCTGGGCACCTTCTCTTTCTCCCAGCTACAGCTGGACCTGGGAAACAAGATGGCGGTGATCCAGAGACCCATCTTCCTCCTGGCTGAGAAGCTGGTCCAGACCCAGAACCTGAGGCATAAGAGACCCCTGGCCACAGGTCAGAGAGCATAGCAAGATACACACCAAGACACACACATCAAGGCACCCACCAAGATACACATCGAGATACACACACCAAGATGACACACACACACACAATGACACACACACACACACACGCAAAGAAACTCCCATCAAATCACATGCCAAGATACACCCGCCCACACACGCACACCAAGACAAAGACCAAGATAAACACAGCAAGATGCCAAAAACAGCGATACACGCGACAATGTCACTGCACGCATCATACACACGTCATCCCCAAAAAACACACATGGTGAGGGTAGTCCACATCCGCCGTGGGTGGGCGATGGTGAGTGACTGATAGGATTCATGTTGGTGAACATGTTGACTCAAGCACCTTAAGTTTGACATCAAGCGAGGAGGTACATTCCTTCATGCGTGTGTGTGTGTGTGTGTGTGTATGCGTGTGTGCGTCTGGTGCGTGTGGGTCTGCGCACAGCAACACACATCCCCGTGGTGGCGCTGAACTACGCGGCCGTCTCGCAGGTCGGCCCCTTTGAGCGGGAGGTGGTGGAGGGGTGTGTCCGCGAGACCCTCCTCCTTCTCCCCCGAGCGCTGGCCTCGGGAGGTCCCGCCCACCTCGCCCTGCAGGGGGTCGGCACGCTGTCAATCAGGAACCACAAGGTGAGGCCTGACCGACGGTGTCTTCTAGGACCTTAACGCATCTTTGACATTACAGCGTTTCTAGAGTCCCTGGTTCACCCTGCAGGTGGGCATGAAGTTCAACAGGGACTTTGTGAGGACCCTGGACTCTACCGGAAGACTCCTGCTGGCCCTGTCCAACGTGAGTAGAGAGAGAGCGAGAGAGCGAGAGAGAGAGAGAGAGAGAGAGAGAGAGAGAGAGAGAGAGAGAGAGAGAGGCGAGAGAGAGGGCGAGAGAGAGGGCGAGAGAGAGAGAGAGAGAGAGAGAGAGAGAGGGCGAGAGAGAGAGAGAGAGAGAGAGAGAGAGAGAGAGAGAGAGATTCGTATTTCCGTCACACACTCATAATCAAAATCACAACAAAAAAACAGGTTCTCATTTTTGTACGTTTCTTAAAGCTTTCTATCAATATCTTCGTATTAACTCATCGAATGCATGTTGACCCAACAAACGTTTGGTGTTTTTCTTCCACACACGCCCCATGGGCCCAGAGACCTGGTAGCAGTGTTTCTCTGATGTCAGCACGCCTGAGCCCCGCGGGCTCCACCAAACTGCCCTCCGTCGTGTGCCCCCAGAGAGGGACCCCGTCTGGGGCCGGAGACGGACACAGGCCCCTACCGGCCCCGGACAGCACGGACACAGCAGGTCCAGCCCCCCTCCACCACCTCAGAATAACCTCCTATAACTCTCATCCTTTTAGGATAACTTACTCTTATTCTGAAGACTGGGAGAGTCTTAAAAAAAATGAGTTTGTTATTTCGTGGTCTCAATAACTTCTCTGGGTTACAGCATTTTCCCTTTGGAAAGTATTGTGTGTAAACCTCTAAACTCTGGTCCAGCCTTTAGATGAGTTAAGATTCGACACACTAACCCTTAGAAGAATGTACATGTGATGAAGGAATCAATAAACACACCTACATTCAGACACCATCACGACGGACACTGAGTAGCTGGTGTGAATGGGACCAGGCGGCATATAAGAAGATGAAATAAGATATGCTTAATGAATACCTTTGAAGGAATCTGGGCGCCAACAACAAGCTTGACGGAGACAGACGTACAGACACATGTCAGAGCGGCGCCAAGACAGAAGAACGCCGTATTAGGGACATTGTGATGAGCTCCTACCCCGCCCCCCCCCCCCCCCCCCCCCAACAAAAACATTGTCAGCGCAGTCATCAGGGTCGCCTTCATAACATCCATAACGAAATCCATATATTTGAGTTGTGTGTGTCCCAGGGCCCAGGGATCCCAGACCCAGCCGACCTGACCCCGCTGAGAGGTCAGGAGTCCACGGGGTCCCCCTCTCTGGGGGTCCGAAGAACAGCGACTACCCCCCACAGGCTGCTAAGAAGTAAGGTTATTTTTAAGTCTACAAGCTTGCATTTTGTGACATTCTACCTTCATACAAGCGCACACACACAAGCATACACACAAATATTATACATATTGAAACACACACACACACACATTCATCTGAAGACAGATATACACACACATATAATACATGCACACACACACACGCACACACACACACACACACGCACGCACACAAAAGCCCATGCACAATAACCAACACACAAACACATCAAGGTGATTGGGTCTAGTGTTTCTGGGCTGGGCGGGGTCCCTAGTTGACCCTGGTGGAGGCGGGCTTAGCAGGGGGTCCTATATTGTTACAGCCCTCCAGCTCAGGAGAAGTCCCATCAATCATGCACGCACACCCACCCAATGCCCAGGTCAACGGACACTGCTCTGTTACCTGCTAAAGCTATCTGGGTCAACGTGCACGCGCCTCGTGCACTAAAGTATTATGTTTTAACGATGATGAGTGAAACACATTATCCGAAGAACAGGATCTGAAGAACACACACACACACACACACACACACACACACACACACACACACACATATATATATATATATATATATATATATATATATTTGTGCTGTCAGTTTAAACTTTAAAGCGTCATTAACGGCGTAACGGGGTTAATTGTTTTATCGCGCGATTAACGCTCTTTTGGCTTGGCAAACGTTGTCGTTTTTTCACCTGCTGTCTAGCAACAACACCATACCGGATCTACACCAGAAACAAAACAACAAGCACGCTGCACAAACTTGTTGGGGCAAGCAAGGATACGGAGTGCATGAAAAACTCCTTAATGTGTGTGTGTGTGTGTGTGTGTGTGTGTGTGTGTGTGTGTGTGTGTGTGTGTGTGTGTGTGTGTGTGTGTGTGTGTGTGTGTGTGTGTGTGTGTGTGTGTGTGTCACTCTGTTCGAGCCAGGGCCTCGTTTGTTTCCCGATAACTATGGATCTTCGCTCGTACGATCATTCTCACGATGGATCTTGCGAACCATCGTGAATTTCTTTGGAGCGTTTCCCGAAACTCCTCTTAACATGAACGCGTGTTCACTGCACGTTTGCAGGATTGTAGCTGTCTACTGACACGGTGCTGAAATGGGCTCCGTACTGAGGGAGACGCAGGAATGTCGCAGGAAGGGTTAAAAAGCGTTAAAATATCTCCCCATCAAGGCCAACAGCAGAGAAGCCTACGAAAAGAATAGACTGCAATAATTTGAATGCTAAAGATATTAAAATACAATTGATTAGGCCTAGGCCGACGTAGGCCTATCGGTCCTAATCCTGAGCGTACATTTTTTCAAGGCATTTTCCCCCCTTCCATATTACAAAAATTTAAAATAGCTTGTGTGACAATTAGGTGCTGATTTCTGAAACATGTTTTGTGCAGCAAAGAGAGCCGACTTTATCTGATTCCGCATAAGGTTTCATTGATTGGCGCGCATTCTCTAGCTTAGAATATTTGCAGAAATAAAAAAATGCAACGTTCCATTCATTCAATATCATTCAAACGCAGAGGCTAGGCATTGACACACGGCTACTGCTGACCCGATTAGGAGAGCTTGGTTAAGATCGTGCCCATATTGTTGGGCAATGGGCAGGATGATGTAGGCCAGGGGTTTTCAAAGTGTGAGAGAGTGAGCCCCCCCTCAGAGAAAAAAATTCAGCTGAGCCCCCCCCCCCAATTTTTTTTTCTAAATACCTGTGTTTTGAAAGCTATTTTAATTATTTTACACATTTCAAACATATTTCTGAAACATTACATCTTCTTGCGTTTTTAAACAACACAATTTAACAACTTTATCTAAGCATGTTTTAGCTTAACCTTTTTTAAATACATTTGAACATCTTAATCTGTGTAAACTGCCAGTTTACAGATTCATTCAGGGTCCCCGACTCTGAATTTTCTGAGTCGAATCAGATCTGCCTTTTCAGTCCAGAGATTCGACCCTGAAATGCGGCATTAGGGACTCACCGGGACTCAGTGAGTACTATCCGTACTCACTGAGTACGTTCATTTTTCAGATGTGAGTGCTGTTCCAAATCGAGTACTCCGTGGTGCACGGAAATTACGATCACGACTGCCGCCGCGGCTCCTCCCCCGCAATAAACATCCCGCTTTGAACTGTGAAGTCTTTACGCCTAGCAGCTATAAAAAGCTATAAAAACTTCAAAATGACTATTAATGCATGCTATGTGGAAAATGCGCCGACTTTCGGCTCAGCCTGGCTCCGCCTCTTCCGCCACGTAGCTAAGATGGCTGCCGTTGAGTACGGAAAGTGTCCTTCGATTCCGTGATCGATTGCGTCTGTTGAGTGAGTGAGAGGTTGCGGGCGCACAGCTCAGGCTGCCGGACGGCGCTGCACGGAACTTTTATATAAGCGATATTGTTATCCCGCAGTAATCAGCCCGACAGCCCCGAAACATTTTCGATAGCCTTGTAATGTGTAGGCCCCTATAGGCCTACGTACGGTAGGAATATTTATACTGGTTTAAATAATAAATGTTATAATATTTCCCATCTTTGCTGAGCAAGAGTTTAGTTCGAAAGTTCAGTGATAAACTAACAAATAAAAGCCTGGGCTATTGAAGTGTTACGGTAGGCCTACCACTGTCATCAGGGGCGTTGCGAGGTAGTGTGGGGGCCCCAAACAAGAATTCTTAGGGGGCCGATTGTTGACGGGGGGGGGGGGGGGTTCGGAGCGATTGTTGACGGGGGGGGGGGGTGTACGGAGCGATTGTTGACGGGGGGGGGGGGGGTATGGAGCGATTTATTTTTTATTTTTTTGGGGGGGCCTTTTGGGGGCCCTAGTAGTGTCCCGGGGCCCCAAGCAATTGCCTGGTATGCCTAATGGGACGCGGCGCCTCTGACTGTCATGCACCTACCCGATGTCAAGTGGACCGGGTTGAATTCACTGCGGGTCTCTCTTCTTACTGTCCTTCTCAACACTTTCGGATCTCACAAAAGGCTAGAAGCACGAAATCAAGAGATATTTAGGATAGATTATTTTTTTGGATTAATCGCGAGTTAACTATGACATTAATGTGATTAATCGAGATTAAATATATTAATCATATATTAGACAGCACTATTATATATATATATATATATATATATATATATATATATATATATATATATATATATATATATATATATAAAAATAAATAAATAATGTATACATATATAGATGGATAAATATATAGATCTGTGTGTTTTTATGTGTGTGTGTGAGATATATATATATATATAGTGTACATGGCAATACATTCAGTAAAATGCAGATGTGCAGAAAAGGCACTGTATGATCTGATAAAGTTGAACATGTATGATAAGATATGAACTAAATGTAGTTAAATATAATGATTGTGGCTGAGTACTGTCATTGGGAATCGAAGGGAGCATTTGCGGTGCTTTTACAATTTGATCCACTGCGACATACACTGAATTGATTATTAATTGAGGGTTAGGGCATCAGCTACTTTCCTATTTTCCTATTTTCCTAATTTTATATATAAATATATAGATACAAAAATATATAAATCATGTTGGAACACATCTTTGTATCATACGTTTAAACGCACCACCCGTTATACTGTCTCAAGGGACTTTCTACGCGTTTGTGTTTCCAGGAGCAGTGTCTCCTTTTCACCACCAGAGGGAGTAGTGACAGAGGAAGCCCCTCACAGAGAAACGAGGTGCACTGGACACACCCGTGCTGGACAGGTATGTCTATTTTTATAGGCGTTTTATATCTATGTACGATGTTTTCCTCCTATGTGAGCGGATGTTTTTCTCTGTGTGAGCGTTTGTTTTTATATGGGTCAATATATACACATATATGTTGTATGCCTGTTTGACTCTGAGCTTTTGCATGATTGTATGTCTGGGAGTGAGTGTTACCTGGTTTCCTGTGTTTCCTGTCTCACCTGTCCCTCTGCCCCTATTGGAGCTGTGTTACCTGTCCCTCTCTACCTATAGGAGCTGTGTCACCTCTGTTACCTGTGTTACCTGTCCCTCTCTCCCTATAGGAGCTGTGTTACCTGTATTACCTGTGTTACCTGTCCCTCTCTCCCTATAGGAGCTGTATTACCTGTCCCTCTCTCCCTATAGGAGCTGTGTTACCTGTGTTACCTGTGTTACCTGTCCCTCTCTCCCTATAGGAGCTGTGTTACCTGTGTTACCTGTGTTACCTGTCCCTCTCTCCCTATAGGAGCTGTGTTACCTGTGTTACCTGTCCCTCTCTCCCTGTAGGAGCTGTGTTACCTGTGTTACCTGTGTTGCCTGTGTTACCTGTGTTACCTGTCCCTCTCTCCCTGTAGGAGCTGTGTTACCTATGTTACCTGTCCCTCTCTCCCTATAGGAGCTGTGTTACCTGTGTTACCTGTGTTACCTGTCCCTCTCTCCCTGTAGGAGCTGTGTTACCTGTGTTACCTGTGTTGCCTCTGTTACCTGTGTTACCTGTCCCTCTCTCCCTGTAGGAGCTGTGTTACCTGTGTTACCTGTGTTACCTGTCCCTCTCTCCCTATAGGAGCTGTGTTACCTGTGTTACCTGTCCCTCTCTCCCTATAGGAGCTGTGTTACCTGTGTTATCTGTCCCTCTCTCTCGATAGGAGCTGTGTTACCTGTGTTACCTGTCCCTCTCTCCCTATAGGAGCTGTGTTGCCTGTGTTACCTGTGTTACCTGTGTTACCTGTGTTGCCTGTGTTACCTGTGTTACCTGTCCCTCTCTCCCTATAG
>NC_082395.1:4151367-4156367 GCF_031168955.1 Gadus macrocephalus | reverse complement strand
TTCGATCCTTAATAGGGCTGTATCAAGCTACCAGGGGTGAGTGTGATTAGCCATTACAAGCCGTCTGAAAATGTGCCTTTTCCTGTGTCTTAGTGACATCACTATTGGGTGTGTCCAACTAGATGTACAGTATGATGGATATTGGCCCAATTGTGATGTCACTAAGGCACAGGAAAAGGAAGATTTTCAGTTTGTAATGGCCAATTGCACTCACACCTGGTGGCATGATATCACCCCGTTAAGCTACTCAAAGATCCTAAGGAAAAACCCTTCATCAACCCAAAAGGCTATTTGAACAGTCTTTGTTGAGATGGAACCCTTTGCTCTTTGCCACGGGTGAAGTGTGTGGTTCCAGACGCCCTCATCCCCGCATGTTTCTGGTGTCTTGCGGTGCAGGTCCGGGGGGGCCCTCCTGTTGGATCAGGGCGACCAGCATCGCCGCTGCCACCAGTGCAAGAGGAAGCCTGGCAACCAGGGCCAGAGCAACATCTGGAGAGAGTCGTGTTACACCTCTGGCTCGCGCATCATGATGTGATGAAACACCACTGGATGACCAGGCAGCCGGGAGACCAACTAAAGGGGACCTTTATGGGGAATTTGCGTGCCAGTAATCGTTTGGGGATTTTTGTGTTTTGTGGAGGTATTCTGTGGGAATTGGGTTTGTTGTTGTGTAGGAGTGGTTTTTCTTTGAATCGTGTGGTCATTCGAGAGGTATTGAAATAATTTAGATGATCACTATTTACCAATCAATATTTACTTAATTTATTGAATTTATTTAACACACAGACAAATCAAATTTGGAATCTCCTCAAACAGATCTCAGGTCTCAAAGGGCCTGAATGTTTGCAGGTTGGTTTCCAAGGGAAATTCCAGCGTTCGGTGAACCAGTGTGAGCCTCATTCGGGTCACACTCATCATTTTTTGAAATAAACATTTGTCCCGCAAGCACAGGAGTAGGAAGACATGGTTGAGGAGGTAAGGAGACAGGGATAGTTGATAGGGAAGGATAGGATTAGGAGACAGAGGTAGATCCTAGCTAAGGAAGGATAGGATTAGGAGACAGGGGAGCAGATAAGGAATGATAGCATTAGGAGACAGGGGAGACGGTAGATAAGGGAGGATAGGAGAGTAGGAGACATGGATATATCAGACGGTGGGCTGTGCTTGTGCGACATGAGTTGATGAGAAAAGTGATGTACGTGATGTTGCAGGACGAGTGACAGTGAGGGGTGATGGGTGTATAGGATGATGAGTGATAGTGAGGGGTGATGTACGTGATGTGTTTGATGGCAACATGGCCCTGGCGCTGATCCCAGTCTTCCGTCACGCCTGCATGATGCTTCTGGAACACATTCATCATCGTAACTCCACGTGACAGACAAAAGAAGGATTTCCTATGACACAATGCTGATTGATGTAATAAATGACAGACACAGTGTGTATGTGTTTTCATGGGTCAGTGTATGTGTGTGTGTGTGTTTCAGGGTGTGCGTCTGTCTGTTTTGTGTTTCTGTGTGTTTGTTCTTAAGTGAATGGACATCCTATGTCATTTAGAATTTCAATGAAAACGTATGATCATAGAAAATAAAAAATGAAAAACGTGGGTTGTTTGTTTGTGTATGTGTGTGCGTGTATGTGTGTGTTTTTATGTCTGTGTCTGTGTGAGCACCAACCTTCCACGTAGCAGCAACGACACAGACAATAGATCCACCCTAAACCACATCCCAGACACACACACACACACACACACACACACACACACACACACACACACACACACACACACACACACACACACACACACACACACACACACACACACACACACACACACACTGAAAGTCACAGTATTACAATTTCTTATAGCTTGAAGCTTAAATAACCTGGACGTTTCTGTAGTCAATGCTGATTTCCAAATGTTATCAATAAAATGAAATCCCTGGCAAGCCGTACCTCTCCCTTTGTGCACAATAATCGTACCATTGACACTCCCAAAACCCCACCCACTCACACCAGCCAGCTGAGCTAAGCTAGTAGGTGGTGACTGTTTCATAGCGAGCTAGAGTAGACACAACACTGTTATTTAGCGTTTGCTTTATAAAGCCTCCTGCATTCTAAAAGGGGAGCGGTTCAATCTCACACATTGCAACCTTAAATCTGGGAAGCAGGGCTATTCAGTGTAAAGCTATGCGTGTGTTTGTGTGTGAGTGTGTGTGTTTACAGTAAGGTAGGGAAGTCCAAGGTGGTACAGACAGCTTGAGGCTAGAGGCTTCATCACTACTTACTAGAGTACTAGAGAGCCTTCCTCAGCAGTGACGGTCTAGAGAGGCTCAATCAGTAGCGACGGTGTAGAGAGGCTTCATCAGCAGTGACGGTGCTAGACTAGAGAGGCCTCATCAGGGACGGTGTAGAGAGCTTCATCAGTGAACCAGGTCTCCATGTGGAAGTGCTTAGTGGTTGCCGTGGTAGCCGTGGGGGGGCGGGCTGCTTCTGGTTCAGCAGATCTCGGGGATCTGTCACTTTGACATTCACTCACTGAGGACCGACTCTGCACAGCATGTCACGGCAGCCACCGCCGTCGCTGGTGCACACACACCCACACACGCACACGCACACGCACACGCACACGCACACGCACACACACACGCACACACACACACACACACACACACACACATTGACCAATGCACAAACAATGTCACACAAACACACATTGAAACACAAACACACGTACTTAAGAATGCACACACAAAGTCACACAAAAATCCATTGACACAAACACAGACACACAAACACACTTACAAACACACCCACACAGACATACACACGCACATACACATAAACAAACACGCTGCCCAGTGAAACAGCTGTTTTTGTTCTCTTTTGATTTGAACGGAGACACATGTTTCGGTCGGGGAAGAGAGGGAGAGGTGACGGAGGTATGGAACAGACCCGCACACTGGAGGAGAGATGGAGAGATGAAGAGGAAAAATAAGAAGGAGGAGAGGAGAGTTGAAATATGTGTGTGTGTGTGTGTGTGTGTGTGTGTGTGTGTGTGTGTGTGTGTGTGTGTGTGTGTGTGTGTGTGTGTGTGTGTGTGTGTGTGTGTGTGTGTGTGTGTGTACCGTGTTTGTGTGTGTGTGTGTGTGTGTGTACCGTGTTTGTGCAGAAACTTACATCAAACAGAACCAGTTGGATGAACCAAACCTTGTCCTTCTAGCAGTAGCACTCCGCTGGCTTCGGGTGGTGGAAGGACTCCCCTGGCCCCAGGTGGAGGAACGGCCCCCCCTGGCTCCAGTCCGCCAATGCTGATCTAAAACGCCCCCCCCCCCCCCCCCCCCCCCCCCCCGGGGTTCTCGGTTCGATTCCATCCACAGTGAACCTGTTTTTCCCTCTCCTTCAGGAAGTGGAGCTTTGAACTGATGGGCTGTCGGCCATAGGTCCAGCTCCCCGCTACGATGGTGTGTTCAGCCCAGCTGGAAAATCAGCAGGTCAAGATAACAGACACACACGCACACGTACACACAGACACACACACACACACACGTACACACGTACATACATGCAGGAACTCTGGGAACGAAGGGGCCCTGCAGTTCCACAGCTGTGAAGAACAAAGATAAATACTCCATATCATGGATTCGACTCTGGCCTTATCAGGAGAGATAAGGCCTCCCCTCTCTCCTGTGGGAGAGAGGGGAGGAGCGATGGAGAGGTGGAGAGAGAGATAGGAAGAGGGAAGGAGAGAAAGAGAGAAAGAAGAGGACAGGAGAGACAGAGAGGAGAGAAGAAGAGAGGAGAGAAGAAGAAGGGAGTATAAAGCGAGGAGAGGGGAGAGAGGAAAGGAGGGAGAACAGGAGAGTTTGTAAGATTGAACAGAAATACATGCTGACACACTGCTGTGTGTGTGTGTGTGTGTGTGTGTGTGTGTGTGTGTGTGTGTGTGTGTGTGTGTGTGTGTGTGTGTGTGTGTGTGTGTGTGTGTTCAACAGAATAGGCTTGTGTGTTAACTGTGACTAATCATCATAAAAACTGACCTAAAGTCGGTCTTTGGAGCCTACTGACATCCAGATATTACAAAATTTGACATTGAGTGTTGCCAGCAGCACTCCTGAACCAGTAAACTGTGAACCTAAGAAAGATTACTCAAACCTCTTATATTTGCAGTCTTCCTGTAGGCATCCTAGAGCCAGTATGACCCCTGGTCCTTATTCAACTGTCTTGTACTGTCTAACCCCAACCTGCTCCTTAATGATCGATATCTGTACTGTCTAACCCCTTCTTCCTCCATAATGACCTCTCTCTGTACTGTCTAACCCCTTCTTCCTCCATAATGACCTGTCTCTGTAGTCTGATCCCAACCTGCTCCTTAATGACCTCTCTCTGTACTGTCTAACCACTATCTGCTGCTCGATGACATGTAAACAACACAAATATCCAATTATCTATTTATTTCTCCAAAAGCACCTGCCCAGTGACTACAGGGGCCACCTGCGTGACTCATACATGCCGTTGCGTGTGACGTTTGGGTATTATTGGCGTTTGGTTGGTGTCTCCCTGGGTCAGGGTTTCCGTCGGTGAACCAGTGACTAAGGAGTTCCCTAGGTGTGTGTGTGAAACATTTTGTTTTTTCCCACAAAAACAATACCCGGATGTACATGTACTGTATGTGCGACAGGAAGAGAGAAATTAACCGTGCAGATAAAGCTGCTGGTATAAAATATTTTGCCGCTGGAAAGAATTGGAGCGACATTCCCATAATAATAAAAACATGGAAAAGCCCCATGACGCAGAAGAGGACCCCCCCCCCCCCCCACCTGTGGTGCTGACACACGCGCATACACACAGACACACAGACACAGACACACTCGCACACACACACACACACACACACATACAGAAATACACAGCACACATAAACAAACACACACTCACATAAGCCACACCTACACATGATCACACACATACACATATCATGCATACACACCCCCCCCACACAC
>NC_082395.1:4108867-4148867 GCF_031168955.1 Gadus macrocephalus | reverse complement strand
TTATTATGATGATATCATTCCATACTCTTGCAATGCTGAACTTTTACCCCTGTGGTTAGAAATGAGCATTTGGCAATATCACTAACATAATTAATCCCAAACAGATACACTCACACACACACACACACACACACACACACACACACACACACACACACACACACACACACACACACACACACACACACATACAAACACGCTCAATAAAATGTCAGATGCGCCCACATAAAAAAAGAGAGCATCGCAGAAAAGAAGAATGACCGTCATTGTTTAGATGATGTCGTGCCTGTCTGAGTCACATGGACCATGAGAAGAGACTGGAGTCCCCTCAGG
This sequence comes from Gadus macrocephalus, assembly GCF_031168955.1. Lineage (NCBI taxonomy): Eukaryota > Metazoa > Chordata > Actinopteri > Gadiformes > Gadidae > Gadus > Gadus macrocephalus. Next base: position 4,148,534 of record NC_082395.1, on the reverse strand, counting down.
TTCATCTAAGGTTAGGTTGGTCATCCCCATCTAAATGACAAACTTGTCTTTCCTTACACTCACACTCCTACGACTTATGACCTGCAGCAGGAAAGAGGTCAGAGGGAATGTTTAGTCACAGGTCAACACACCTCTTGAGAAGATTGTTGTTTCACTGCCTTACTCAAAGGTTGCTTCCCAGCATTCATTGCAGGCATCGTGGTTGCATCACAGAGTACTGAGCACGATTCCTGACGTGCGCAGCCTAACTGTGAACGTCCTTAGTGACATATATCTGAATTCACTTCACTTTGGAAAGGGTTGGATAAACAAATTGTAAAACCTCACAGCTGTGATGTATTTAGTGATTTGGACCATTGAGTCCTGTACAACTTTAAGCTGTAGTGTCCCTGACACCTGTCTCCTCTATCAGCTCTGTCTTGGCTTAACTTTTCCTTCTATACAAAGCAAAGGCATGTATTTTAGACAGATGGTACTTCTAAATACTCACATGGTGCTGTGTGGCATTCTCTCCCAAACCAAAACAACCTGCTTAAACCCCTGGCTCTGGATAAGCAACTATCTCAAGATGTGTGGAGGAGGGTGTGGGAAAACCGTCCCCCCCATCACACAGATCTGATTGTAACAGGGCCCCATGAGGACTCAGGACTCAGTCAAATTTCCTGCATAAGTCACAAAGAAATATTTGAATAATATCCCTGAGTAAGCCCCTGACACTCAATCAAACTCCTAAAAGATATTTCAGATCCAAGACGGGCGACTATCAAGATGTCGCAGGTCCAAGATGGAGGAGACCCAAGATGGAGGTGGATCAAAGTTTGAGAGCTAAGATGAAGAATGATCAAGGTCCAAGATGTAGGGGAATCAGATGGCGTGATTAGAGGAGTGACGGTGAGCTGCGTGAGGCCATTCTCCGGGGTATGGGCGCATGCTAGCGGTGACTCAGCGTCTTGGATCGTGAGAAAAGCTAGCATGTTTGAAAAAACACCGTCAGAGGTCCCTGGGCCACAGTGTGCATTGGATGAATACATTCCTTCCATTGACATGCTCGCTAACTGACGTCCCAAGTTGGACCACATTTGCATTCGGACCCTTCCGTCACACAGCAAACAGTATATGTGCGTTGACAATGGCTTGCCTATTTTCATTCTTTCTTCCTTTGTAATGGAATTAATTGGCATTTAATATAGACTATCATAAATCCTGCATTATCCAAAATTACTGTAAGCCATTTGCCATGTGAGTTTTAGTAACTGATGTTCATAGAAATTGCTTAATAAATCACATTCGGCCCGTGGGAGGCCTGGTTTATAGACCTGCTGTATGTAATGCTGCAAGTCGTTTCACAGAAGGAGCATTAACTCAGCTCTTGCCTGACTTGGGTGCCGAGCTAGGCCGGGCTGAAGTGACCAGATCTATGTGCTTTCATTAAACCTCTGGCAGCCTGCCCCGTTCAGAGCGGTCTTCGTGGTCCAACTGGAAGAGGTTTCTGCTGCGGTTGAACTGGGCGGACAGGAGAGAGGGCACTGCTGTGATGAAACCTTGGCGTACCAGTAGGATATATCATTCCTGACAACCGTTTCCTTGGCAACCGCCTCCAACTTCTCAAAAGGGACCCTCGCGGTTACCAGATCAGCGAACTCAGAAGATTCTTCTGGTCGTGTTCTGGCACACCTCTGTACCTTTCAGCCTTTGGCGTACACATGCGTACGCTCACTCACACTCTCTGAAGTTTAGGAACATCAAGCCCAAATAATGCTGGAAAATCAGAACCATATGTCCGTCAGCTACAGCAAAAGCAGTGGTACGACACATACTCTTCCTCTTCTACCGCACGACTACTGAGGACCAATAACTGGGACCATAGTTACTGGAAATATTATATTACATATAATGACATATATACCTATACATGTCATTATTTACTTTTACTCATCGTACTTAAATACATTCTAACCCATATAAATATTTTGTATTTGGGCTACTGTGGTTTTCGTACGGATGACAAACTTTTACCAGCAACTTCAACCAAGATATCTGGATAGACAAATTTTGTCCTAAATGTTCATGTTTTTATGTTTATGCTACAGGCATTGGAAAAGGTCCTTCTTACTTCTCCCTTCATCTCTTGAAAGTGTTGACAGTTGTTCAAACCTCATAAGACCTCACAGTAGATAGCTTTCATACCCAATAAAAGATCAGTCATTTGCCTTTGGTGCGTCTATAAAAAGATCTGAGCAGATATGGCGTGGTGGTAACGTGTTCAATCAAACCACATGCTCGGGGAGGCCGAGAGAGGGAGAGGGTGGGAGGCAGAGAGAGGGAGAGGGTGGGAGATAGAGGAAGAGGGAGAGGGTGGGAGATAGAGAGAGGGAGAGGGTGGGAGGCAGAGAGAGGGAGAGGGTGGGAGATAGAGGAAGAGGGAGAGAGGGCCACCAGCAAACTATCAGATGGTGGAATGCCACCGAGACAGCCTGCTCTTCCTCCATTTTATTACAAGTTTAATCACATCCATCAGAAGATGGGATGACACACATTGTCCGGCCTCGCCGGCCTCATGAAGACGATTCAACAGGAGGGAAGAGGGGGCGAAGTAGTAGTGAAGGGGGAAGGAGAGGAGGCGATGAGCAGGGGCAAGAAGAGGAGGATAGGTATAGAAGGAGGAGGAGGAGAGATAGATGAGGAGAGGTAGAGAAGGAGGAGAGATAGAGGAAGAGGGGGAGAGGTAGAGGAAGAGGAGGGAGAAGAGTTGAGAGTAGAGGAAACGAGGGAAATATAGGATATAAAGGGGAAGAGGTAGGACTAGGAGGTTCGAGCAAAGGGTTAAGTAAATTATGGAAAAAATGTAAACAGAATCCAACCTAATTGAACCTTTTCACCGTCCAAATTATACCAGACTGAAAAAGAGAGACAACAGCAATAGACCCAAGGTCCTGGCAGACAAAACACATATTCCTCAGTGTCTGTCAGAAGTATGAGTCCTCTGAGGATACGCCAGGGGGCCTGGCCCCATCAGAGGGGCTCACCCAGGGTCCCTCTTCAACACGCCGTCGCATGGAAAGATGGAGCATCCAACTGTTGTGCCATCAGAAGCACAGGTTAACCTCCATCATTTAACACTGCTCTTCCAGCAGGGCCACTGTTAGACCAACAGTAACCTGGGCTCCAGCAGCGCTACTATGTTATAGCAGAGCTTCTGGGTGGCGATTAAGGGTTGCTTCCATTATTGTTGTTAACGTATAACTCCATTATTCTACAGTTTAACCTCATCGGCCCCATCACCCAACTGTTTAACCTCACCAACACCATCATTACTTCCATCATCGTTGAACCCTCAGCAGCAGCCTGGGTCTGAGGGTCAGCTGGCTGGGTCTGGAGGGCCTGCAGCAGCGTGGGTCTAGCCGTTCAGCAGCCTGGGTCTGAGGGTCAGCTGGCTGGGTCTGGAGGCTCTTCAGCAGCCTGGGTCTAGCCGTTCAGCAGCCTGGGTCTAGCCGGTCAGCAGCATCTACTCTGGACCGGGGAACATGTGACATGGGGAGATTCCCATTCTCTTGATCCATTCCACTGGATACAGAGTCGTCTTTGGTCTCGCTTCATTTGGTATTACTCGTTATGTGTCTACTTTGACCCGTTGGGAAGCCCCCATGTAATAATTCTTCAGTGGGATCATTCCCTTCCTCCCCTAGGGAAGACGGTTGGAACATTTTGTCTGCCACATTCTTCCTGCTATATCCCCCTTATATGTTAACATATACAGACAAATGATGGTCCTCTAATGATTCTGACCTAGGGGCAGGCAGGTGCACTGACAGGATTGAAGCCAAGAGGAAGATCCTAACTCTTGGGTTGAGTACTTGGTTGCATTCTCCCCGCACTGCACTGCAAAGCCTCGTATCTGAAATGGCTTCTCTGGCGGTTTGTCCTGCCAAGCAGCTGTTGAACGAGCCGCCAGGGACCGGAGAGCGGAGGACTGGGCCGGACGTCCAGGATGGAAGAGAGGATTAAAAAAGTGGAAAAACATTGAAGAATGAGAGTCGGATATATATGAGAGAGAGAGAGAGAGAGAGAGAGAGAGAGAGAGAGAGAGAGAGAGAGAGAGAGAGAGAGAGAGAGAGAGAGAGAGAGAGAGAGAGAGAGAAGGGGAAGACAGAAAGAGAGAGAGAGATAAAAGAGAGTAATACAACAGGGAGATAGAAACAGACTGAGAAGGCAAAGTGGGACACGACAGAGACAGAGACAGAGACAGAGAGAGAGAGAAAAAGATAGGCAGTGAGGGGGAGACGGGGGAGAGAGAGACTAAACGTTTGACTGTCTGCGGTCCAAAGCACTCTCAGCGGAGGAGGATGACAACAATTAACATGGAACAGCCCTCTGGGGAATGTTGGTCTCCTTGACAACAGTGGACGTAGCCAAACAAATGTCCCCTTTCATAACAATACAAGACAATCGCAATATCCTCCCTAAACAGAATCCGTGAGTCTGCCAGCCGAAACCTGTCCTTCTGGGACGCGGTGTCTGTGGGGAAGGTTTTTGTCTGTGGCTTCGAACCTTCTCGTCTGGGACCTACCTCAGGTGTAGGCCTGTGACCCCATATGCAAATGAGGTGACCCAAAGTTGGGGTGCCTACCGGCAGGTTGGGAAACGCTGCGGTGCTCTGTTCACCTAAGCTCCCTGCCGAGACTTCCTGGGCTGGTTGAACAGCCGGAGAATAGACTGAGGGACACAGAGGACCAGATTAACTGAAACAATATGGATAACTGTTTCTATGAGTCATGGGAGAGCAGCACTACAGTCAGTGAAGGGTCGACTGATCCAGCAGAACTGGGACGACTGAAGAGAGATCAGAAACCAAATTCAACCCTGGAGAGAGGGAGGGGATCTGGACGAGGGTTTTTGTGTGTGTGTGTGTGCGTGCGTGCGTGCGTGCGTGCGTGTGTGTGTGTAGTTTGAGGTTCTGTGTTAGTGTGCTTGTGATGATACCTGACACTGCTTCACAGGTTTTGGATGATTGGGCTTTTGAGGTTGCATGCTTGAAAGACCGTGTGGTTTTCTGTGTGCTTGATTGCTCTTGTCCATGTGATTGTGCGTGATTGTGTGTTTGTTTGTGTACGTGTGTTTGTTTTCTGCATGTGCATATGAATGAGTGTACAAGCGAGTGCAATTCCGTGTGTGTGCGCGTGTACGTGTACGTGTGCGTGTGCGTGTGTGTGTGTGCGTCATCGTGCATTGTGTTTAAATGTGTGTGTTTCAATGGGAGCCCTAGGGAGCTGTGATCGGTGTGACCAGGAGAGAGGGGTAATAACGGCTGGGGGCTGAGCCAGGGGGTCCACCCCTCATCCTGGCAGAGGTGCGGCTCGCTAATCAACGACAGAGACGTGAAGAACGCCGTGCCGCTGCCGGCTCGGGTTTCACCGCCAGCGGCACGGCGGCAGGGACCAGCGACCGCCAAGACGAACCGCCAAGACGACCCGCCCGACCGCCTCAAAACAAGCACTCAGAACCCCGCTTCTGCTTTCTGGAGTATCCAAATCAAACTGGATCTGGAGAGCGCTTTTTGTGTGCAAAACAGTGGTACAAAGTGCTACACAAGTGGAGTCACACACCTATACTGCCCGTGTGCGTTTGTTCCAAGTGCGTCATTCTAAAGTCAGTGACGTTCTATTAGAGGCATCTTAGTGTCAGGGCATCTGTGAATTCTACCGGTGACCATTATATATAATAACTTAATAACTGGCCTGAATACTATTATAAAGATTGCGTCGCTGTTTGAATGGCTGGGTTGTGCGGGAGATTGTGCAGGAGGTCATCTCTTTACACATAAGTGATTCCTTCAGGGTTTTCACTGCAAAAGACAAAGGAAGAACCCACTGTTTAATGTGAACCAATAATGCAAAGGTTTTATTAACACAACCACACACACACACACACACACACACACACACACACACACACACACACACACACACACACACACACACACACACACACACACACACACACACACTGGAAATTATAAATTAAAGAAGCAATAAAAAAGACGCTGCCGTGCGTAAATTGAAGCCAGCCTGCATCAAAATTGCAAAATAACGACAGGATGCAATATTAACTTAATGAGCCTTCTTCAAGTTTCTCTGGGACACTTTCTCGAGAATGATCATTAACTAGGCTACTTATTTATAGGCACGTAACTATACGTGTTATGATAGGCACATGATCATACAAGAACCCGAACCCTGTTGATATCTATAAACCGGCCCACCCTGGAGCTGCCGGCTACACTCACGTGACCGCGGCAGGTTCTCCCCCAATCAGCGGAGCTCGTCTGGTCGCAGAGGAATGAATGCACCACCTACAATGAACCCACAGCGGCGACCGGCCACACCGTCACAGCACGGCGAGCATTTTTTAACGGGAACCGACTGGAATTAACTCCTCAGAGACGGAGGAATACATATTTAAAAAGTATGCGTACCGCTTGTTATAACACATAACCGCCTTCATTCACGTCCGAGGGTCGTTTTCCTCCGATTCGTGGGTGATAAAAACAACTTTGCAACTTTTTTTCTCGACCGTCTGTCAGCGATTCACCTGCGGACGAAAACCATGCGCCCGAGGGGAGAGCTCTCGCGGTAAGTGGTGGGTTTATTGGCCTGATTTGCATATTTTATATAATTGGAGGACGTTTATTTGTCGGTAAGTGGTGCGCAGATGGGTGTCGGGGACGTTTTAATTTAGGCCTATCGTGTGATAAGGTATACGATAAAGATATAGCCTAAGATAACGCCTATTTCAAACAAACTTTTTCCAAAAACATATCTAGACTCGAGCAGCAAAGCACATTCATATTTAATCAGTCCCATCCATGTTGGAGAATAAAAAATTAAAAAATCTTTTATACAGTATCTTTCCACACGGGCATATTTCTATGGTAACAGTCGTTTCATATTTATATACCCACTCTAAAATGCCTCACATGTCTGGTTTCTAAACAAACTGAACAGCAGAACAACTCTGTTCAACTCTTGTTTGGGGCTGAAATGGATGAGCTGAGGCGCATTGGGTGTGGCAAAAATAAAACTTAACCATGCAAGCCCGGAGAAGTATACAAATCATCTAGAAATGATCCTAAAGAAGGAAAATTGATCTTTCTATTTCAAACTATTTTCTACCCTTGACTGATTTCTGGGCATGGATTATCGTTATTGTCTCTGGTGTTGCGTAGGCCTGCATAGCATTTTCTAGTATTATTGACCATTATTGTTGAATGTTGTTTACATGCGTACGCATACATCTTGTTTGCTTTCTATAAGACACGTAATATCCATCTTTAAGATAAGAGTACAAGTAAAGTTAAGGTGACTCGACCAAACCTTGAGAACTTCTCATCACCTGTCTCGACCTCTCCCTCCCCCCCTTTCAGGTCTGCCCTCCCTCTCCTCTTCCTCCCCCTCCTCTTCCTCCCAGCCGCGGTCCAGTCCGCCCGCCAGCAGTGGCACCTCCAGCGGGTCCCGGTGGTCCTGCCCCTGCAGACGGACGCCCGCCCCGACCCCAGCTTCCTGTCGCCCGCCCACCTGGAGGTCACCTCCCCCTGCGACCCAGAGTGCCACCGGGCGGCGCCCCGGCCGAGCTACTGGGACCTGCGGGAGCTGCTGGCCTTCGAGACGCTGCACAGCAACGGCCACCTCACCGAGACCGCCGTCGGCATCTACGGTTACGACCCCCGCGCCGACACCAGCCCGGCGTACCTCGTCGCGGACGCCGCCGCCGCCCCGACGAAGACCCCCAAGGCGCCGGTGCGGAGGAGGCGGCAGATCTTCGGCCATGACGGGCGCTTCAGCATCGCGGGGCGGGACCACCTGCTGCAGTACCCCTTCTCCGTGGCGGTGAAGCTCTCCACCGGCTGCTCCGGCACCCTGGTGGGCGAGCGCCACGTGCTGACCGCCGCCCACTGCGTCCACGACGGGAAGAACTACGTCAAGGGCGCCCAGAAGCTCCGCGTGGGCTTCCTGCGGCCCAGCCAACGAGACTCCTCCCCTTCCTCCTCCTCCAACTCCACCAATCACGCCGAGGCGGCCCTGGGCTCCGCCTACTACTCGCCGCCGTCCAACCACAAGATGCGCTTCCAGTGGATCCGCGCCAAGCGCACGCACGTGCCCAAGGGCTGGGTGAAGGGCAACGCCAACGACATCGGCATGGACTACGACTACGCGCTGCTGGAGCTCAAGAAGCCCCACAAGCGGCGCCACATGCGGCTGGGCGTGAGCCCGCCCGCCCAGCGGCTGCCCGGCCGCCGGGTGCAGTTCTCGGGCTTCGACAACGACCGGCGCGGCCAGCTGGTGTACCGCTTCTGCGCGGCGGGCGAGGAGACGGCCGACCTGCTGTACCAGCACTGCGACGCGCAGCCCGGCGCCAGCGGCTCGGGCGTGTACGCGCGCATGTGGGACCGGCGGCGGCGGCGCTGGGAGCGGAAGGTGATCGGCGTGTTCTCGGGACACCAGTGGGTGGAGCAGGACGGCGCCACCAAGGAGTTCAACGTGGCCGTGAGGCTCACGCCGCTCAAGTACGCCCAGATCTGCTACTGGATCCGCGGCAACTTTGTGGACTGCAGGGAGGGCTGAGGGGGACGGGGGGAGACCTGGGGGGAGGCGGGGGAGGAGAGAGTCTGGGGGAGGGCTGAGGGGGAGACTTTGGGGGAGAGGGGTGGACCTGTACTGGATTAGAACCTGTTGGAGTGGACCACACACACACACACACACACACACACACACACACACACACACACACACACACACACACACGACTGACGCACACGCCCGACACACACACACACGACTGACGCACACGCCTGACACACACACACACACGAGATGAGAGGTGAAGAGCCGGGGACGATGAGGTCATGCTTGCTTAAAGGTTCCAGGTGCGAGGAGGCGATGACATCAGAGTGACATCATGATGACATCATGACGGTGCAGGGCTACCCTGCGCAGGACATTGAGGAAGACGAGCAGAGCATCATGGTTTCACTTTATACGCTTTATTCTAATTATACTAAGATTGCACTGTTTCTAAGCCTTATGGGCAGGTTTCTTCTGTAAACCACTTGTGTTTTATGTGAATGAATGTAGTTTGCTATTGCCAAAGTGATACTTGTTGCTTTAAAAAATGCTAACTAGTACTCTTGATCCACACAAAGTGTGGATTTTACTATTGACGTATGCTGCCACCTAGTGGAGATACAGTACATTGCACTTGTCCGTCACAGTCAACAGCACCATTTCTTCCTTTTGAGAATTTCAATGTTTCAAAAACCGCAACTCTAGAGTTAACGCATAGACGTGTTTTGCGCTGTAAAATGTCACTTAAGCCAATATAATCATCTATGCTTTAATCGTTGAAACAGTTAGACTCCATTGAGAAATAAAAAAGGTAAATAAATTAAAACATAAGAAAAAAACATGTTGATTTAACACCTTTCTTTTATTGTCTCAGATGCCAAATTAAAAGCGGTATTAATGTTTCCAGGCAGGCTACGTTGGTGGGGGAGTGTGGTACAAACTGAAATAAGGAAGGACCTTCCTACCCAAGAACATCCAACACGAAGCCGCAATGCATCCTGGGATATGGCACACACATCAATTTAACATCCTTTGGTTAACCTCTACACATTCAAATAGCCAACAGCGTTTCTCAGCCAAACCAAAAATACAGGATGCGGTCCAGAAGAAACACCGAGAAAAATACAACCAAATGGCTCCCGCGAGGGCCCTGCTTCAAAAGAGGTGAAACCAGTCATCCTCTTTCACTGGAAGCCGAGCCCTGGCTTCCACTTGCCAATCAGGGCGCACAACACAGGAGTAGACAATAAAACACTGGGACCATATGGGCAGAGCCGACAGATACACCTTCGGTCTCCGTAACACAGCACGCCAGTTGAACAGCCCCACTGAACCGCCATGTTTGATACATTCAACGAGAGAGAGAGCGAGAGAGAGAGAGACTAATTTCATTACTCACTCGGTGTGACTGAGACACAGTCATCTATGGCACAACAGTCATCCTCGAGGTTCCCTACGCATGCATCACAGGTCAATACATGACACACACAAACGCCTGACTGCACCAGAGCGAAGGAATGACCGGAACACTTTCCACAGGCAGCGATGTGGTCGCTTTCGATGTTGAAGTTCCTCCTGAAAGAGGATTGTACTTTGGTTTCATCCAACGTGGGCTGCATACTGAGCTGTATAATTTATACTGAGATGTAGGTGGTGAGCTGAACGCCAGCGGGCAGGGAATCCCCCACCACAGAGAGTGGTGGCACAATGACGATGTCACTGCCGAGACGCAGGAAACACACCGGTTAAAAGATCGAGAGAGATCAGAGCGTAAGAAGTAACAAAACAGAGAATCTGTGTCATGCCTCAGAGTGGCCCCTGCTGGCTAACACCGTTCTGGTAAAGGGAGAGGATAACACAAACGGCCGTAGAGAAAACCACGACAAAAATGAAACTATTTCACTTAGTTTCAGCCATCAATCGCCACTTTCTGCTGGGCTACTTTCCAACGTGATCCCCAGGAAGTCCGTGCCACACATGACCAATAGCCATCTGCCTGTGTTGTGTCGCCCATGTATGGTGTGGGCAGACCGACCTATCACGTAGCGATGGACATCTGGCGATGCCCGGTGTCCACGGGAAAGACAGCTTACTTAACCGCTCGTTCTTTCCTCCGTATTCTAGCAACGACCAAAGAATAACAACAACTAAACATGCCAGGCTTGGTCGCATGATGAGACAGGCGTGTTAGACGTGTTAGGTGCCAGGATGCGGTGAGACAGGATGCCCCAGCTGCCTTGCGGTACAGACTCAAAGAACGAAACCTGTCGCGGTCTGACCTCAGAGTGCACGAGCGTGAGAAGGGGTGCCTTCGCGTGCACAGACGTACACAAAAGGCACAGGAAAGCCCTCGGCTTCACACTCAAACGCTTTCCAACTCCTGACCCATTCGGACTCGGCTCCGTCTTTACAGAGCACCAAATTCATTCAGATGCTTCGACCCGATTAAAAAAAAAAAAAAACTTTCGTAACACAAGAGTTCTCCCCGAACGGCTCAATCTAAACCGAACCGAGGAATCGATCCCCGCAGTCAATCTAAACTCAAACCAGCCAACCGGGAGCACACGGGCCGGGCGTTGCAGGCCGACGCCCCCCATGGCAGCGGGGTTCATCTTTGGCAGGAAGCCGTCCCCGTCCCGTCCCCCCCTCGTGAGATCAAACCTGGCGATCCTGTGCTGCCGGCATGCGGAAAAAGAAACGTAACACAACATGCGACAGACGTCCTCGTCGGGGTCTCTGTAACGCCTGGAGCGATGGGGCGGGGGGGGGGGGGGGGACAGTATACAAAATAAAAAATACTCTTTAAATAGTTATATAAACATCGCATGAAAATAGAACCGTATCAAAACATAACCGTGAGTTCAGTCCCACATGTCCGCCGCGCTCCTCCCCACGCCTGCCCCCCCCCCCCCCCCCCCCCCACCCCCACCCCTCCTCGCTTTCGCGTTCCCATGGCAACCCCTGCGTCACCATCTCCCCCGAGCTTGTTTACGTCCAAAGGTTCAAAGGGGAGGTCTCGGAGGAGGAGCCGGCAGCTACTGTGACTTGAGGCCCAGGCCGTTGGAGGAGGAGGAGGAGGAAGAGGAGGAGGAGGAGGGAGCGGCGGGGGAGGAGGGGTAGGAGTAGGCCTTGCCCAGGACGATGCGGTCCCGGAGCAGCTTGAAGAGCACGTAGTAGTTGCAGAAGAGGATGAGGCCCAGCGAGAGCGTGTGGTTCCAGCGCTCGGAGCGCAGCAGGGAGTACAGCTGGTACAGCACCACGGTGGACTCGATCCAGATCAGCAGATTGAGGATCCGGAGGGGCTTGTGGAACAGGAACTAGCCGAGGAAAGAGAGAGAGAGAGATACGTTGCAAAAAAACGTGTTGCAACAAAGTCACGTTTAGAATTATGAATTGGTCGTCGGCTGCTGTCTCGCTTCCTTTCTGATTCTAATTTTTTCTTTTTTGAGATTTAGAGCACGGCTTTAACCAAAGCCACTTAGTAACTCGTTCATTTGGCCATTAATGAGCGGTCATCAAGGATGCCCGAAAGTAGGTGGCAAACGTTGGTATTTGAACCAACAGTCAAACCACCCTAACTAGGGCAGGTCTACCCTGCCCCTGGCGCAAGAACAGGTTCTCCTCTCCAATCTCCTCTTCCTCAGGTTTCCTTCTGAGGGTTAAAGGGGTGCCTGATTCCCAAGTTAGCCTTGGCGTTCTTTATTATTGGAGACGGTTTTCAACACATTTCATTCAGTCCTTCTAGTTGCAGAGTTTCAACTATAACGGCAGACGGTCGATGTGAATGTCTGTGTTGATAGAAATAAAACCAACCTAGCATTGCATTTTAAGGGACATGCCGTGTCTCAGCAGCAGCGTTATAGTGCCGGTGTAAGTGCCATATTGGCTGGGCTACCAGATCGGCTCGGGGTCCGTCGTCTGCTGATTACGTTACACAATATCATTGGCTGTACGCTTGAATGGGCGTAGGCTACATTGTGATTGGCTGCTAAGGGACAGTTGTGATTGGCTGTTTTGTGCTGTAGCTCTGGCTGTCGTCATAGCAACCACAGCGAGCACATGTGTGAGCGCGAGTAGGTCTGTCTAGTTTCGGTTTGTGTTGCCAGATTGGGCATATTCCCGTTTTTTCAGCCTAACGTGATTCAAAGTAGCCAAATCAGGCTGAAAATGTGCCCAATCTGGCAACACGGACGGCTTATCTTAACAGCCAAGATGATTCCGAGGGATGTTTTGTTTTTAGAAGAAAACTATCCATACAGATAGGTTGGGAATGGTCTATGTTCAAAATGAAAGATCATTACAGGCTCTTTAATTTAAGCCATAAAATACCTTATTGCTGTAGATAGCGTATTGTGTGACGTAATCAGCAGACGACGGACCCCGAGCCGATCTGGTAGCCGAGCCAATATGGTACTTACACCGGTATAGTGCCGGTAGTAGGCTACGGCAGCGGCGGACAGATACCTAGGTTAAATTCCGCTGCTGCTGAGAAAGTAGTCCCTCAAAATGCGAGGATTCATGTGATGCGAGGTTAGTTTTATTTCTAACTTCCTTCTATCAACACAGACATTTACATCTATAGCCTGGCGTTATAATTGATTTACCTCGGGTGTACTGTGGCGTGGGTAAGACTGTGTTATTAGCAGGCTAGCATTGCCCCGTTGCCGTGCGCTAGCCTAGCACGAGCGAACTCCGCAACTCGAAGGACTGACTGAAATGCGTCGAAAACCGTCTTCCAACGATCAAGAACCGCGGACTCACGTAGAACCTGGAGTGGGAGATGTCCGAGGGCAGCGCCACGTTGTAGGTCCCCACCGCCTTGTACAAGCTGCGGCTGTGTCTCACCAGCACCCCCTGAGGCCATATGGTGCTCTCCGACCATCTGCTCAGGACGGACGCACACACACACACACACACACACACACACACACACACACACACACACACACACACACACACACACACACACACACACACACACACACACACACACACACACACACACACACACCTTGAGCATGGTGTGAAATGCATGATGAAACACCACCAGGTGCGCACACACACACACACCACACCTTCAAAGACACAATTCTGTCTTGATTCATTGGTGACTTGTTCACTTCGTTTTTTTTCTATGATAGAAGATGACCTTTGCTTTTCTGTAATGTTTTACAGTACAATAGATAAAACACTTTGAACTTAATGATTTTTTTTTAAATAAGTTTGTTCAACATGTGTTCCAACATTGGTTATTTTATTATTACCATCATCATAATCCCCATTATTATAGTAAATGGCAGTGTGGACACGTATTGTCATTACCGTTATCCATGTGTGTGGACGAACCTCATACTATTATTACAACATATACTGTATATTCCATCTGATGTGCTGTGAGGGAGAAGGGAGGAAGAGGGCGACGAGAGGGAGGAAGAGAGAGGGACGAGAGGGAGAAAGAGAGGGAGAAAGAGAGGCAAAAAGAGGGAGAAAGAGAGTGAGAAATAAGGAGGAAGAGGGGGAGAAAGAGGATAAAGAGATGGAGGCAGAAATGGAGGGAGGGAGGGAGGAAGAGAGGAGGAAGAGCAGGAGAACTGGGGCGAGAAAGGGGGCGAGAAAGGGGGAAAGATGGAGGGAGAGAGGAGGGAGAGGAGGAAGGAAGAGAGGGAGAGGGGGAGAAACAGTGGGAGGCAGAGGGGGCACTCACACGTGCTGGGGTGCGTTGCTGTACGAGCCGTGCTCCAGCTTCTGCCAGCGGCCCAGGTGTGCGGCCGAGCGGTGCAGCAGGTCGCAGTAGCTGGGCGGCAGCAGCTGACTCATCAGCATCACGAAGGCGTTGATCCACACCATGATCAGGTGCTCACAGGACCAGCGCATGTCGTAGTACTGCGTGCTCTGCAGGGGGGGGGGAGGAGGTTACCGTACGGCTGCCTGGGTTTGTGCTCCGGGGTACAGGATGGGTGTGATATGGATCGGCGATTTCAAGCACACACACACGAGTCTAGAAACTGATTTGAATAGGAAATTATTTACAACAGTGTGCACCTCAGCTATCCATCACCCTACTCGCGCCAAACCTGTTGGTCACGGAGATAGTCTTGCAAAGATAAACCCATTTGTGTGAGTCAACAGACACACACAAATGTGTTGATTTGAAGTCGTCAGCAGAACCTTGGTTCTGCTTTCGAAGACTTCCTGTCTTTCGAAGACAGGAAGTCCTCGAAACAAACATGTAATAAAATAAAGTGAAAGGCCCCAGTTACCCTGATTTGAGGGTATACGATTACTAATCTAAAATTTGATTTGTGAGCCTAGTGACTTTATGACAGGTGTTTTAGAGCACATTTCAAAATAATCTGTTTTGCATTTTTGAACCTTGGGTTTGGTTCCGAAACCATATGAAGATTTTTTTATGATAGACATTGGAGTATGAAGCCAGAACCTTTCAACTGGGAGTTGAAACCCTTACCAGTAGATCAACCTCCCCACTGAATTTGAAAGGAACGTTCATAAACAAATGTTTTACATACAACCCCCACCTCCACACCACTTCCTCTTTCTCCGCTTTCAGTTAATCAGTCCCGATCACCGCATCGTCACCTCTACTTATTATTTGACTTAGAACTAGAGCAGAGTTGGAGGACACTCAATACGTCCTAAATAGACTTAATGTGATTCTTAAGGGTTGGAAAAAAAAGAATGTGTTTTTGCAATTCAACAAAAACTTTGCAGAAGCTCAGATATTAAATCCGGAGTCGCAGAGTAGCCAAGCACTTACAATTGCGAGGTTTAATCCATTCGCCGTATACAACACAGATCGCTGGGATAAGATGCTACACAACACAATCGGTACTATTTTTAAGTGCCAGGACGTACAACTTACATAAGCGCGTCATTAAGTGAAAGGACGTACAACATACAATAAGTGTGTACATTAAGTGCCAGGACATACGACACATAATAAGTGCGTAAGAGGGGTGTGTTGAGGAGAGTAAGTGAGGAGAAGGGGTGTGGGGGGGGGGGGGGGGGGGGGGAAGGGGGGAGGCTATGCAGAGTCTAGGTGAACTCTGAACAAGCGAGTCTTGAGTCTCTATGGGAAGCTGATGAGCAACTCTGCAGTGCTGACCTAAGCAGTCCTGTCCTAAGCGCCAGGACGTACAACAAACAATAAGTGAGTGTATCAATTGCCAGGACGCACAAACACACAATAAGAGAGTACATTAAGTGCCAGGAGGGACAACCTACAATAAGTGCGTACATTAAATGCCGGGACGTACAAACCAACAATAAGTGCGGCCATGCGCTGCCTTACCTTGACGAAGCAGAGCGGCAGGAAGGCAACGTAGTAGGCGCTGAACAGCGAGTTGAACAGCACCTCCTTGATGCGGCGGTTGAAGTCGCTCTTCAGCTCCTCCACCTCGCCGCGGATCAGCTCCGGTGTGTGCGTGTGCGTGTGCGGGGGGCAGGTGTGCGTGGGCGCCAGCGGCGGGCTGGTGAACTGCTCGCGGAGGGTTCTCCCGCAGCAGGAAGAGGAAGTCCCGCGGCCGGAAGAACGGCGCCTCAGCCGCCGCGGCCACCAGGTCGCCCTGCTGCCCCTGGTCGCCGTGGTAACCGCAGACGGAGGCGGCGGCGGCGGCCTGGCTCCTTGCCGCCCCCTCCTGGTGGAAGCAGCAGAGCGGGATGTACACGCCGAAGCTGTGAGAGAGAGAGAGAGAGAGAGAGAGAGAGAGAGAGAGAGAGAGAGAGAGGAGAGAGGAGAGAGAGAGAGAGAGGAGAGAGAGAGAGAGAGAGAGAGAGAGAGAGAGAGAGGAGAGAGAGAGAGAGAGAGAGAGAGAGAGAGAATGAGAGAGAGAGAGAATGAGAGGGAGGGAGAGTGAAAGATAGATACAGAGACAGAGAGAAACAGAGACAGAGAGTAACCAGAGAGAAAGCCAGAGACAGACATGGAGACAGCGAAGAGACATGGAGAGAGAGGGACAGAGAGACAGTGAAGGATACAGAGAGAGTTATGGATAGAAAGACAGCCAGCGGGGATAGAAAATAACAAAAACAAGATGAGCCCGTCGATTTATGTTATCATGTAGCACTGCTCTGTGTGGTTGGTCTAGCGTGCGTTTGGTGTAGTGTGTGTTTGGTGTACTGTGTGTTTGGTCTAGTGTGTGTTTGGTCTAGTGTGCGTTTGGTCTAGGGTGTGTTTGGTCTAGAGTGTGTTTGGTCTAGCGTGCGTTTGGTCTAGTGTGTGTCTTGGTCTAGCGTGTGTTTGGTCCAGCGTGTGTTTGGTCCAGTGTGGTGTGCATGTGTACGTCCTACTCACGGGTATCCCAGGAAGAGCAGGTTGAGGACAGAGTGGTTCCTGCAGAGGTTGACCAGCGTCCAGCAGAGCACCCAGCCACACAGTGTCAGCAGGCAGAGACGTGCTGTGATCAGCAGGCCCGACCGCACCAGAGAGCTGCCCCCTCTCTGAGACACCTGGACAGACAGACGCTTTAGGCATCCCCTAGTTAATTCGAGATTCTCACAGTATACATCTGAGACCGGGAGAAAAGGAAAAATCGAACACAACAAAAAATATTTTGATCGGCAGTTACAGTAGAAAAGATAGCAACTGTGCGAAGTGTTGGTGCTGAATGGCACCAAAGTTGAACTACCGGTACTTTGCTTAACTTTATGCAAAATAGCGTGTTGTGTTTTGTTATGCAACGTTCACACCACACTGGTCAGAACCGGCAGAAATGTTGAATTTCGTTTCCTTTTTGAAGAAGCACTTCCAACTGTTACGCTCCCATGTGCAGCCATAGAGAGGGAGCAGTGAGTGGTGGCGCCACGATAGCGCTTTGTACGGGAATGAAATTGACATAACTCCGATAGTCTAAGTGGCCATATACAGAAGCAGGCGAAGTCAACCAGAACAACTTGTTCAGCGAGAGCATTTCACTCACCAAGGGCTGACGCATTTGTAACCAAATATAGGACATAGAACTAAATCATACCCTCGAAATCGTGCCTACATCCCATTCAACAGTCAATTGTCCAACACTTTCCCCACAATTAATCATCAACGATGAACAATCAAACGGTTGACGACCAAAATAGCTTCTGCTCTGTTCTTAGCGCTTCCTCTTCATCGCTCGCTGTGCACTCATCCCCCGCAGTCTTCCCACAACTTCCTCTTTCTCTTCTGACGCAGCGACACTGTACCCATCTCAGTGGATGATGACGAATGAACAATATTAACTGATAGCCAGAATAATTGGCCATATTAGATTTAGCAGCTATGCTGGGGCGCTTTCATCCCCGTCAACGTAGCAGGGAGTTAAGAGAACCACCAGAGCGCACAATCCATATTGTCGTAACTGCTCCGAATGCAGAGTAGATATCCTTGATTTTCATTAAGATTTTGCGTTTCATTATGCATTGTTAAGGGTTGATACGTGGTGCTTTACAATCCAGAAAAGGGTTCCGGTCCACCAAGACCAACACCTTACGCAACAGTTTCATACCCATGGCAAATGTGCTCAGGAACTAACCGGCCTCTCAGTGACTGACACACACACACACACACACACACACACACACACACACACACACACACACACACACACACACACACACACACACACACACACACACACACACACACACACACACACACACCTTACTCATTTCATGACCTCTTAGCCTTTCATAGCTACGAACCACAATAAGGAACTCCCTCTGGGTGGATATAGAGTGGTTGAGGGCTTCTTGAGCGGGTTAGGGCAGTATGTTGATTTGTTCACTGCCACGTCAACAGGACTCATTAAACGTCTTGTTTAAATTGATCGTGTTGGTCTCCGACCAAACTACCATGGGATGCACCGAATCCGTAAGAGGCCACGTTAACGCCTTAAACGTTATAGAAATACATACACTAGGAACATGAATGTGTCAATGTTGGATCAGCTGTGTCCGTTTATTCAGCCTTGCGCTTCCACTCCTACCTCCGACACAATGGTCCAGACCAGTCTCCTGGCCAACATGACGGTGATGAAGGTGGCCAGGTGGTAGTCCATCAGGTGGAAGTTCTGGAAGCAGAACAAAGCAAAAGGTTTCAACACTCCAACAGCCTGGGAATGTTTCACTCATCACCGAACGTGAAACAGAAACTAACGTAATTTCCCCCGAGTGACTCAAACTGGAGTCACTCCAGGTGACTTATACTCCACTACTGATCATCAGGGACAAAAAAAAGATGAACACATTTTTCATTGTTTTCAAGGGGAGAGGGTCAACAACATTTGCATCCTTTCCTGGAAGTGGGTCCTATATAGGGTTTGAGCTTCTTTGCGGTAGATTATCTTTGGAACAAAACAAGAAACAAAGTGAAACTCCACTTTCAGTTCTGATTTCCGGTCTGAGTCGTCACCCCCCAGAAAGTCTGCTATAACATATTTGGACTGCTGGGTCAGAGATAAACTTATAACATACACTACTAGATGTAAGTAAAGTCTGATTATGACAGGAACCAGCTCTTAGTACAGATGAACATTGGCCACCAAAAACGCCATCTTACCAAACCTCCTAGCTACGAGTAAAGATAAAGACATATTCAGTGTTTCCCTAAACACTGTATGTTTAAGGCGGCCGCCTTAAAAATAATAGGGCCCCGCTTTGACTACCAATGTATAAAAAAATAAATTCTAATAATAATATATATATATATATATATATATATATATTATTATTTATTTTTTTTATAATATTATTCGTTTTTAATTATTATGCATTAACAAAGTACAAAACTCCCATAGGGAAAGAAAACATACTTCCATCAGGTACAAAAAACAAAGATAAATAATGCATCGTTGATACTGTTGAAAACAATAGTCTTTCGAACCGAAACCCTCACCGAAGACCCAACCCCCCCCCCCCCCCCACGCCCTTTGACCCCCTTGACTAAGACATTTTCTGGGGGAAACACTGATATACCAGACACAAGCGCAAAGTACAATCCTACAAGTTAAGACATCTTGCTCAAGACACTGGCTACAAGTACAGACCCATTTAAGATATGGTTATCTGGCATGGTAGCCAGCAACACCCCACTATCTTTTTGATTCTCCTCTCAAGATAAACTGCATATCGGCGGACATGTCAAATTCTCTAACGCATTCAGCACATTTAACTCCAACTAACTAAAGAGGAACTTTTACTATTTATGTCACTGACACACCAAGCTCCCCGGATTTGAGGGAGTGCATATTAGTTACATGAACATGTCATTAATGGGCAGGTATGGGTTAGACTTAGACATCTTGCACCACAACACCTACTCAACACTTTGAGTTATTGCATTTGTTGTTTCTTGTTGGCTCTTGTTGGAACTCCCAATCCAAGAACAGGCAAGTGACATCACTGGCGACCGACCAGTCAGAATCAGCCATTACAAGGATGTCTGTCGGTGTGCTTGCAGCTATTGCTTCAAGTGTCTGTCTGAACATGATAATGTTTCTGTGTCTGATTGTATCGATGCGTGATTGTTCGTGCTTGTCTGAGTCATTAGTAAATTAGCAGCAATCTACATTTCGAGTATGCCTTCTAATTTATCATTCTGTTAGTCTGTTCTAGCGTGTTGCGCTGACTGCGACTGGATGCCTGGACTCTCACGATCATGGTTAACCGGCCAGCTCCCCCATCACCGATTTAAAATCTTTTGCCTGTATATATGCACGTGTGTCGGCCAATTATGGCACCCATTGCACTCCTGTCCGTTTTTCTTGCCCTCTGCGGGGGCTAGGGTCAGGGGAGTGTCATAAACAACACACGGCCTGTTAAGCCCTTAGAAGACTGTGCCGGCGATTAAGGGCTACACAAATAAAGTTGAATTGAAGCGAGTTCAAAGTGTGTCGTTGTGCGTACCAGCGAGGTGGAGGCGGCGGGCTGGCTGTAGGGGTACCACCACACCGTGCGGTAGATGTTCATGTACTGGACGAACAGCGCCACCAGCAGGTAGAGGAAGAGCAGGAACTCAAACACCAGGCTGCTGTCCAACGGCAGCTCGGGGATCTTGGAGTGACGCACCGGCTCCGGGGAGATGAGCGCCGAGAGGGGCGGAGCCGACAGCCCCACCGAGTTACTGCTCCTGGGGAGAGACGGACTGACTTACTGCGCACAGGGACGGACAGACGGACAGAACGAGTTACTGCTCCTGGGGAGAGACGGACTGACTTACTGCGCACAGGGACGGACAGACGGACAGAACGAGTTACTGCTCCTTGGGGACAGACGGACTGACTTACTGCGCACAGGGACGGACAGACGGACTGACTTACTGCGCACAGGGATGGACAGACGGACAGAACGAGTTACTGCTCCTTGGGGACAGACGGACTGACTTACTGCGCACAGGGACGGACAGACGGACTGACTTACTGTTCCTAGAGACAGACTGACTGATCTACTCTTCCTGGGGACAGACAGATAGACTCAGAGATACTGCAAACAGAGAGATAGACCTGTGTGTACAGTAGAGACATGTAGCTAGAGACAGACGGAACTGCGTGTACAGTATTGTACCGTCTATAGTCCAACTAGATTAAGGTGGGATCACCGGACGTACTGCGAGCCCTTCAATACAAATTAAATGCATCGAATCAACTTAACATAGAACTTTCCAAGACACTTCTCAGTCGATGCCACGCACACGCACACGCACACGCACACACATCGGAGCGTGCATGATGCGTCTACGAGTGTGTGTGAGTGTGTGTATGGGCGTGTATGATGCATCTACGAGTGTGTATGATGTGTGTACCAGTGCGTGTGTTTGATTGAGTACGATGTGTCAACGAGTGTGTGTGGGAGTGTGTATGATGTGTCTAAGAGTGCGTGTGAGTTTGTGTGTTTATGACGGTGCATTATGCTACGAGTGTGTACGATGCGTCTACGAGTGTGTATGAGTCTCTACGAGTGTATGTGTGAGTGTGTATGGGAGTGTGTACGAGTGTGTGTAAGCTTGTGTGACGTGTATACGAGTGTGTGTGAGTAACAGTGTGTGTATGAGTATGTGTGAGTGTGTGTATGCGAATGTGTGTGAGCATGTGTGAGGGTGTATTAGTGTGTGTATGAGTAGGTGTGAGTGTGTGCGTGAGGGTGTATCAGTGTGTGTATGTATGAGCGTGTGTGAGTATGTGTATGATTGTGTGTGAGTGTGTGTATGAGTCTGTATCAGTGTGTGTATGGGTGTGAATCAGTGTGTATCAGTGTGCATCAGTGTGTGTATGAGCGTGTCTGAATATGTGTATCAGTGTGTGTATCAGTGTGTGTATCAGTGTGTGTATCAGAGTGTGTATCAGAGTGTGTATCAGTGCGTGTATCAGAGTGTGTATCAGAGTGTGTATCAGAGTGTGTATCAGTGTGTGCATCAGAGTGTGTATCAGAGCGTGTATCAGTGTGTATCAGAGCGTGTATCAGAATGTGTATCAGAGTGTGTATCAAAAATTTGTATCAGTGTGTGTATCAGAGCGTGTATCAGTGTGTGTATCAGAGCGTGTATGAGTGTGTATCAGTGTGTGTATCAGTGTGTGTCACCCACCTGTTCCTGAAGCCCGTGCCGTTGCTGAGGTTCCCCCCGACTAGGGTCTGCAGGGACGGCAGAGCAGAGCGACTCAGCTGCTGTCTGCTGGGGCCCCTGCGGCCCCCCGGCATGGTCCCCGGTTACCCCGGCAACCACCAGCCAACAGTCCCTCCCCCCCCCTCCTCCCTGGTGCTCCTCCTCCTCAATGGTCGACCGTATACAACAGGGTCCCTAAGAGAGAGAGAGAGAGAGAGAGAGAGAGAGAGAGAGAGAGAGAGAAAACAACATCTTTAACACAAACAGGAAATGGAGCTTTGCAGATGTTAGAGGGAGCCATACAATGATCACAGCTATTGTTTTGGTTCCCAGTCCATGTCAGAATGGGAAACAGCTGAAGAAACTCACTCGTTTTTCTATTAGATATGAGTATTTAAGTTAAATGATAGCCGCATAAAGGACGGAGCCACTATAGAATGGCACATATCTAAAACAGAATAGCATAACTATACCTTTACTATTAAACTTCAACTGCATCAAGTGTGCCCTCAAGGAACTTTAACTGGGCGTTCAACTCAATAGAGCGAAAATAGGAACTGACAACGTGAGACTGCAGAAGGCGTTTCCCTACTTGGAAGAAGTCTGCAAATTAAACCAGTAGCCTTCAATCAAGTGACCTCTCCAAAAAAACCTTTGGACTCAAGCGTTGTTTTGAGGCTGTGTTCCGCGTCTCCTACACAGAAGCGTGCAACGACACGCGTCCACTCACCTGCAATGGACCCTACCTGTAGTGAACCTGGAGAGCATGCAGTGCTGTGCATGTAGACATCTGGTGGAAACTTGGATGGCACAACTTGTACTTGAGATCAGCTCAGATCACTAGTGGAGCACTCGGGGTGTGCAGTGGCCTGCACAATCAAGCCACCACTAGTTGGTTTTTTGGGGTGGGGAGATCGCATGTTAAAAGTGAATATGCCTTGACTTACACCGTCTCAACAACATGCGGGTGGTGCACCAGTCGAAGATGCATCAGTCACTTGAGGTACTTCCAGCAGCCGTACGAGTCCAAACGGAGAACATTCCGGTCGCCTTTCGCTTCTTCAAATTGTCTCAAAACTCCCAATTACGTCCCGGTAGGCGTTGATAAACTCCCGACGCCGTGGCTTGTATTCCAATCACGGGAGAAACGGTATTAAAGTTATACTTGTGTCAAGAGTGAGCAACAGTGTTGCACCGCACAGAGACCGACGTGGCAGACCTGCACTTTCTTCCCCTCGCACGTCATCAGCGCGCGACGTCGTGTGTTTACTGCACAGTCGCAGTTTCTTCCTCCGAGGCGGTGTAGTCATGTCAATGGTGGGGGTCCCCTGGTCACTAGTGCATCATCACGGACCGTGTGTGGGGGTCCCCTGGTCCTAGTACATCACCACGGACTGTAGTTGGAGGTCTGTACTTGGTTGGTCTGAGTGATGGCTTTTGAAAGGATTAGATTGATCACTGCCTTTATTGTTTAATGAGTTAACAGTGCTGTAGGCTACAACCGTTCGTTTGTAGTTAAATTAATAAGGTCCGTCTATACTTGAGCTCGATAACACAGCGTTTATATTTATTACATTTAATGGTATACTGGTCATGGTATTGGACTTTTTTTTTCAATATTAAATGTCATGTCTAAATTTCCATTTTTAATGCTAATTTATTTACATTAATTGTATAATACATACAATACAAAGTTGTAGTGGTGGTTTATATGTGCCTACAAGCATTTGTCTTAAAAAGTCCAGGCACGACCTGAATTTAATATACTGTACTCCCACAAGGGGATGATCTATGCTTCTGTGAAGACCAGGACACCACGAAGGCTACAGGTAGACTGAACATGCGGAATCGAACCCAGTTGATTCCAACACCCTAACCACTACATTATAATTAGGAAAAGCTAAGAACTATAGGTTGTTTCAACTTGAAACATCACAATATGTAGAATGTATATCCCAAGACGTAATATTGCTTTATTTGTAACAACCCCAAATAATTAACAATACCATTTTGCTGTTAGCACAAATTTTGGGTATATATCCCTATACTGTATTGTACACACACAATAAACAGTTTAATATAACTATTGCAACCAAGTTAAAAATAAATAAACATATTGTACAAAATGAATTCAACATAGTTACAATGGCTGTATCATACATGGACATGGTTAAAACAATTCTCTTGCATTACCACAACATATGCTAATATGAAAGTTTAAGTTTTTAAAAAATTATATTATAAAAAAAAAAAACTACATTTTCAAACCTGGACTGAACCACCAGGAGGCACTACAAACAAATCAAGAAACTAGGTAAAAACTGAAAAGCATTTATTTTTGAGGATACTAGAAAATGTATCGCATGCCATATACATAAAACACACATGCACACAAATATACAAAATATAATACATATATATTACACATACACATGTATTATATTTATACACGTGTATATGCATACACATATACATACACGCCATTTAAGAAGGTAAAAAAAAAAAAATGAGCAATGTCATTACTCGATTTGGACAGAATACAACTCTACAAAAAAGTTCTATTTGACCTTATGAGGGCATCCTCAGTCCGCTCAGATGACCACGCTGGTCCCACTCCGAGAACTCTTATCCTGGAGAAACACACTTACTTCAGAGGCATGCTCCACACACACACCTCAGACCCACTCTACCGGCAGCACCTACAACAACACTTTGTGTGTATTGATGACTGTGTGTGTCTCAATAGGACTGCGCGTGTGTGTTCTAAGGAAACACCTGTAAAAGCATGTGGATGCAGAAGTGATGTATTTGAAAGTAAGGGGTGTGCTCAACCATGAGGAGCGTGTGTGTACACTCCTAAGTGTAGTCCTTTGTGTGTACGTGTAGTCCTGTGTGTATTTGAGAAGTCCTGTGTGTGTTTGTGTAGTCGTTTGTGTAGTCTTGTGTGTGTGTGCGCCCGCTCGCGTGTGTGTGCGTGTGTGTGTGTATGTGCGTGTGCGTGCATGTGTGTGACTACAGCAGTGAGTGCCTTACAGAGAGGCGCTCGTTCCTCCGCTTGCCGGGTTTCGACCCGGGCTCATACTCCGTGTAGCTGGGCGGATTATCTACCCACATCCCTCCTCCTCCTCCTCCTCTCCTCGCCGCTCCGCCCCTCCGGCTGCCGTCCTCGTCGTCGGAGCTCCAGGAGTCCCGCCGGGAGCGGTGGGAGGCCGGGGGCGAGTAGTTCCCGCGGGACCGGGTCTCGTACAGGTCGTCCCGGGAGCGGGAGCGCAGGCGGCCCAGGTCCCCGCCGCGGCTGGGGGCCCCGCGGCTCCCCCCGTCCAGGGAGTCCTGGCTGTAGCTCCGGGACATGGCCCGGGACCGCGTCGGCGACGGGCGGCGGCCCCCTCTTCCTCCTCCTCCTCCTCCTCCTCCGTCGTCACGGCGATAGGCGCCGCCGTTGCGGCTGCTGGCGCTGGAGCTGGGGGGGCGGGTCAAGGGCGCCCTGGGAGGCATCCGGGCTGCAGGCTGCTCCCTGATTGGCGGGAGCGTGATGACGCGGCGCTCGGCCGGCCCGTCGTCGTTGAGGGCCGAGAGCATGCTGGGGGGCCCCGGGGAGAAGGGGACGGAGAGGCCGGGGGGACCCATCATCTGGTTGTGCTGCATGGGGTGCATGGGGTGCATGGGCTGCGGCTGGGGGAACATGGAGGGGTTCGTAGAGGTGAGCGTCGTCTCTCAAGAGGAAAGCACAGAAAGCAAAAAAACTAATGCGCAGAGAAGGAGCATCAATTGAAGGACGAGTGCGACCCCATTTCAGTGTCTCACCTGCAGCATCGGGCTGCTCATGTCCATCCCCCTCATCTGGTTCTCCATGTAGTCCAACATCTGGCCGTTAGCTGGGGTCTGGTTGCCATAGTTACTGGGTGGGGGCATGCTGTAGCCCATGGATTGAGGGGGAGGGAGGGGCATGGGGTTCATGGGGATGTGCCCAGCGGAGGAGCCTGGAGAGAGGAGCCAATCAGAGACAACCGTTTAGTTGTTTTTTGTGTGTGTGTGTCTGCAAGTGTGTGTTTGAGAATGCGCGAGTGTGTGCTTGCGAGAGAGAACGAACCTGCGTAAAGCAGGGGATTCTTCTGGGAAGAATGTTGGCTCATTGGTGCATAGATGTGCTGACCTCCCATCCAGGGAGCCATGGCCTTCTGGGCGTCCTTGATCATACGATGTTGCATCACCGCTACACACACACAAATAATTGGAATCAACATCTACGCACAATTGACCATACATCAGAGGAAGAACGGGATTCAGTGGCCATGTGTCACCTTTCTCAGCGTGTGTGTGTGTGTGTGTGTGTGTGTGTGTGTGTGTGTGTGTGTGTGTGTGTGTGTGTGTGTGTGTGTGTGTGTGTGTGTGTGTGTGTGTGTGTGTGTGTGTGTGTGTGTGTGTGTGTGTGTGTGTGTGTGTGTGTGTGTGTCTTTCAGCTGTACTGTGTGTGTTTTAGGGGTGTAATGGTTCCCACAAAAAAAGACTGTCTCTTCATCGTCACAGGGCTGAGGTTTGTGTTGAGTGGCTGCATGTTTTGACATACATTCCAAGTATTACATTGATATCATAGTCTCTCCAGGCTTACCTTTTGCCTAAAACTAACAAGACATTGTTTGTGTACATTCAGAGCCTGAGAACGATTAGGCCTACTCGTTGAGATATGGACTGTGTATTTGATAACATTTTGGGGTATTTTTTACATAACTGGACTTGATTGTAGAATTGAAATGCATCAATGGTTAAGAGCCAACACCATTTGTGACTTATGACATTTCTTAAATATGAAAAATAAATAATTAAGATTTATGAAGTGGATAAATAGTCGGGATTGATTGCTTTTAGTCGCCTCAAGAAATCTGTAGTCGGGGACAGCCCGGGAACATTTTCAAAAGCACTGTACCGAATGACATGCAGGGTGCGCAAGCCTTATGGGACGTTACCTCGTGCGAGTGCTTGCGTGTGTGTGCGCGTGTGCGCGCGTGTGTGCACCTTTCTCGGGGCAGCAGCACTGCTCTGGGCAGCAGGGGCAGCGGATGTAGCAGCAGCAGCGCTGAGGACAGCACTGGCAGCAGCAGACCCCCAGGAGGATGATGAGGAGCAGGGCTCCCAGGACGATGAGGAGTACCGTCAGCCAGTCTGGAGGAGGAGGAGGAGGAGGAGGAGGAGGAGGAGGAGGAGGAGGAGAGGGAGGAGGAGCAGGAGGAGGAGGAGGAGCAGGAGAGGGAGGAGGAGGAGGAGGAGGAGAGGGAGGAGGAGCAGAGGGAGGAGGAGGAGGAGGATGAGGAGGAGGGAGAGAAGGAGGAGGAGCAGGAGGAGGAGGAGAGGGAGGAGGAGCAGGAGGAGGAGGAGAGGGAAGAGGAGGAGGAGGAGGAGGAGGAGGAGAGGGAGGAGGAGGAGAGGGAGGAGGAGAGGGAGCAGGAGGAGGAGGGTGTTACAATTAAGTCTGGTTTTTCGGTGTCTATCCAAAGTCACAAACAGTGAATTGAGATCCATGTCATTGAGGAGCAGGTAGGAGTAAGGGGGGCTCTTGCTCTAGGATGCCTGCAGGTGGACAGTGGAATCGAACCCAGAACCTCTGGGCTTGGAGTGGAACCCCCTCACCAGCACTACTACTAATAGGGGTCAATCCCCTGAGCCCCCTTAATGAACCGGAGAAGAAAAAATCAGAACGCAACGTGACAGATCAATTGTACTTCAGGAAGAGGGAATGTTTATTTAGGAGGGAATGTTTATTAACGAGCGTGTATGTATACTTAGGAGGGTACATTCTTACGGTAAACAATGAGTTTGACTTCTTTGTCGTTGTCTCCTGACGTGTCTCCCGGCGCATCGACAGCGCAGAAATATACGCCGTTGTCCCACCACATGACCTCGTTGATCACCAGGTCAGCCACTGCGGACACACACACACACACACACACACACACACACACACACACACACACACACACACACACACACACACACACACACACACACACACACACACACACACACACACACACACACACACAGCTAACATAGTCTGCAATGCCTAGCATCTGAACGTTTGGGCTGGGTATTTTATCTCTAAAATATTAATTTGATCTGACGTATATTAATTTCTCTCCGTTTCCATATCCAAATTAGATTTTGAAGTAACAAGTTATGCGAGAGAGAAAACATGACCTAGTTTTCTACTGATAAGGATAGGAAGCAAAACCAGTTTACAAACTAGTCCAGGTGAGGTGGAACAGCGACCGATCAACCAGTTTTAACATGGTCTCTAAACAGTCCGAAATACATACGCTTTAGCTGAGACTGCAGAAGAATGTGGAGAGTGAGAAAGCGATTGAGACAAATTAAATCGATACACACGTGTGTAACCCATAATCACAGTTATAGCCAAAGACCCACATTATATGACAATACCTGATCCTGAACCGGTGATTCTTAACTTTTAAACAAATGTACATTCTTTGTATTTGTTTCTACGTGCATGCTTGCTTGCGTGCGTGCGTGTTGTTACATCGCATGGGTGCTGCTGTTTACCTAAGAGGTGCTCTCGTGTGATGATTGGAGTTTCACTTGAGAGAGAGGGAGGGAGAGACACAGACAGCCAGACAGACAGCCAGACAGCCAGACAGCGAGACGGAAAGAGGAAGACAGAGTGAGAGTGGGAGAGACAGAGAGAGACAGAGACATAGACAGAGGGACAGAGAGAGGGCGAGACAGAGAGAGAAACCTCGAGAAGGAACCCAGAAGAGGGATCCCACCTTCCAGCGTGAGGGGGCTGCAACAGGTGCCGATGTGTAAACCTGTGATTCAACGTTTAGAATAGCTGTGAGAGCACGATGAACTCACTGTTCTGGATGGAGATCTTCCTCTCGCGGTACTCGGCTCCCAGGATGGCCTCGTTGGAGCCCGTCTTTTGCATCACCACGCGCACGGTCCTCAGGCGGTCGGGGCAGTCGTTGGATGGGTCCTGCCCCAGTGAGAGGGCCGATTGGTAGGCTGAGGGACCACAGAGGGGTGTGGGGGGGGGTACGTCATGTAAAATTATTGTTTATAGTATGCAATGACCATTTTTTATTACAGTAAAGCACATAAGACATCTGCACTTATGAATGTGAATGTATATGCAATATGAATGTATTCAATGTTCCTGTTATTGTTCAGTTTCAAGTGTATTTTTTTCCGGGCACATTAGAGACCAACAAGTACAAGTCATTCACGGCGGTGAAATGCTTGACACACACGCACACGCACGCGCGCACGCACGCACGCACGCACGCACGGCAATGAGTCAGAACATGGCAATGAGTCAGAACATGGCAATGGTGAGAAACACTTGTGTTGGAACAGGTTTCGCATCATATTCTCCTGCTGTGATGAAAGAAATGTTAAAAAAAAAAAAAAGGCCACCAGTACTGTATCAACATCCTACTGGCTTTGTAAACAGGAAGACGCAGGCATGTGGGTGTTATCGGTCAGGACAGGATAGCATGGTGTAGGACTCCCAAACTAAAGGTTAAATCCCCAGTGTCCACAGGCTACCTGTAGACATTCTCGATGCCAATACTCTAACCTCTACCTGCTTCTTAATGACACCGTCCCTGTATCGTTTAACCCCGAACTGCTCCTCAATGACCAGCATGTGTACCGTCTAACCCCTAACTGCCCCCATAACGACCTGTCTCTGTACTGTCTAACCCTTAACTGCTGCTTGATGAACAGCATATGTACTGTCTGACCGAGACGGCAGCCTCTTTCATTGTAATCAAATGAAGCGAAAAAATATTCACAAATCAATTAAATGATGGTAAAAATAGGGTAAGGGTTTGCTAACTACCATTGACCAATTAACTTAATTGGAAGGCAGAATATGGTAGAGCTCATGTATGATGTATCATGTTTCAACAATTTCCCCCGGGGATCAATAAAGTATTTCTGATTCTGATGTAAACAACATGTACTGATGTACAACTCTGATGTACAACTCTCATTCTTTACTGTGATACTTTTTCTGTGGTGTAACCTCTCTTATGAGAGGCCCCATCAGCCCGAGCCCGGGTAACATCTCTGTGTTGTGCAGGTGGAGCCTCCCCCCTAACAGACGGCGGTCTGAGGGTTACCTGTGGAGTAGTACTCCAGGACAGGGTCCTTGCAGAAGGACTTGAAGCGCCAGGTCACCAGGACGTTCTGGGCGTTGGCGGAGGTGGAGTAGTCACAGCGTAGGATGACGGAGGAGAACAGCATGGTGCTGCGCTCAGCCTGGGGCACGTTCACCTGGATGCCCCTCACCTCTGGGGAGGGGGGGGGGGGGGGGGACAGGACGGGGGGACACGCAAACACGCAGGTCAACCTTTGGCACATTGGTCGTTCATAATTAAGGAATTGGCCTTGTACTTATTTTAATTGATTTACAACTAATTAGCTTTTATTTTGACAGTCAATTCACATTGTCACGTTGTTGTTTTTTTGGCATTGTACTTCTTTTTCGGTTTGTTTCAGTATATTTGGTCATTTATTAAATATGATCAGTTTGCTTTTATTTTGCCAGTCAAATCACATTTGCAAGGCATTTGGGAATGTTAAAACGGTGCTATAAAAAAAGAAGTCTGGTTATTTAGCATTCGTTTGAGTTTTGTCATGAGCCAACGTCATCGTTTTTTTTGGCCTAGGACTAGACCTTCCAGGCATAGCAAGGACAAGAGGAATGATTAGGGAGCAGGAATGGTAGATGTTTCTTTGTGTCGGACTGTGTGAGTGTTTGTGTTTTCAATGTGGTAGAACCAGTTAAACCAGTAGGAGACAAATGCAGGAAATAGTCGAGACCGAAACCTCCAACAGCAACATTGACATGTTTATAGACTACAGTTCTATAACCTCTGGGTTTAAACTTAATCGGCAAACGTTTAGACGATAAATCAAATTGCAAAAACCACAACAGCTTTATAGGCCCTAGAGGTAAATACGTCAATAAGCTCTTAAAATCAACTAGGAAGAAAAACCTGTTACACTGGAGCAAGCCTACAACAATACCAGTTGGCCAACAGTTTGATGGAGGATTCTTTTATTCATTCATGTTTGATCCACCGACTTCTTTAAACAAATAAATGAAAACATATCTACAGTGGAACATAAACCTAAAGGGATCATGTCGACGACAAAATTGGACGGGTGGCTATCAAAGGTGTCGCAGGATATCTGTAGATGAAAGACAAGAAAGCAAGACCCCTTGCATCAAAACCGTGATGATGACCTACCTGAGGGTAGGAGGCACATGCAACATGCGAGCAGTAGTCCGCGCATGGTGCAGGACACGACGCAGCCCACCCGGGACGCGGATCAGACTGAAGCTTGGACTGGACGTGGTAGGTGGGCCTAATATGCCTACCCAGTGTGGTTCAACTCTAGAGACCCCCTCCCCAAGGTATTCCGAGTCAAAATACACACGCGATTGTTTTACTGCTCCTTGGCTCGACCTCGTCTAGGATAGTGTGTTATCTTGATTGTGTGATGCCCATCTCTCCTCTGTGGCCACGCCCCGAAACAGGTGGACAGGTGAACAAGTAGCCTCCAGATACTGACGGTGATGATGACGTAGGCAGTATTGCCTCCTCTGCACCAGTGTCAGTTTTCTCACATTGCCGGTGATGTCAAGTAAAGTCACATTTTATAACCGTCGGTTTAGTTTAGGTTTTGTGTGTTTGATTATTGATTATGAGTGACCATGTACGTCTCAATGGTTTTGCAGACACTGTAGGAGACCCTACCTTTCAATTGTTCATAATTACAAAACTGAAATATATAAACATGTATAAAATAAAAACATGGAAAACGTGTTTTTAATCATCTAAAATGAACCGTTTACCTACCAGAAACATTGGTGATTTTTTATGATTGGTTTTGAGTCTAGACATTGCAGTTCCCGTTTTGTACCACTAAGGGTCGCTCACACTTTATGAAGAGGGGTCGATTTATGCATACTTATTCCAATGTAACGCCAAAGTGTTATCTATACGTCAATGGTATCTCCATCCATGGTTTATTTAGACTGCAAAGGTGTTTATCATCAAAGCTGTGACAATGTACGTAGTAAATACTTTAAATTCCTGTTGCCCTATAATCGATTTATTCTAAAACCATTCTACACTCATGAACATAATAATGCTGTAAAACTTTGTGTGTGTGAGTGCCAGGGCGTGTATGATTGTGCAACGCGCGGGTAAGTTTGTGCGTGTCCTTATAGTGCATGGTGGCGCTGTTTACCAAAGAAGTCATGTGCCGATTGAAGTTTAATGAGAGAGAGAGAGAGAGAGAGAGAGAGAGAGAGAGAGAGAGAGAGAGAGAGAGAGAGAGAGAGAGAGAGAGAGAGAGAGAGAGAGAGAGAGAGAGAGAGAGAGAGAGAGAGAGAGAGGAGAGAGAGAGAGAGAGAGAGAGAGAGAGAGAGAGAGAGAGAGAGAGAGAGAGAGAGAGAGAGAGAGAGAGAGAGAGAGAGGGGGGGGGGGGGGAGGAAGAAAGAAAGAAAGAAAGAAAGAACGTTTTTTTACATTATCATCCCATTGATGTCATGGTCACATGATGACTATGTCTCGGAGTTCCTGGGGAGTTGTTGAGCTGCATTCCTGGAATAGTCAGAAGCTGGAGATATAGTCAAGTCCTCCTCCTCATCTAGTATAGTCTACAGACACACACACATACGTACGTGCACAAACTACGCTCACAATATAAACACAGACATACACACACAACATTGTGTGTGTCTGTTTTGCTTCCCCAGGTTCAACACCATCACCTGCAGAGTTTAAAACGGCTGAAGACAACACAGTCGAGAGCTTTCACGTCTTTATTTACGAACCACTTGCAGAAGGTAAACAAAGGCTGGCTGTAAACCAAGACACCAAAGAGAGCGTTAATAAATAGCTAGGGGACGACATGGTTTAGTCCACTAGCAGAGGGTCGGGTTAAGTAGCAGTTACTTGACTACAATCCACTCTCAAGCCTACTGTGGTAGTGTTGGGCTGAGCTGGCAGACAGCTGTGTCTGTGTGCGTGTGTGTATGTGTGTGTGTCTGATTGTGTGTGTGTGTGTGTATGTGTGTGTGTCTGATTGTGTGTGTGTGTGTGTGTGTGTGTGTGTCTGATTGTGTGTGTGTGTGTGTGTGTGTGAGAGTGTGTGAGTGTGTGCGTGAGTGTGTATGTTTGTAATTGCGTGCCAGTGTTTAGAGATCATATTGAACTAGTTGTATTGTAAACAAGGACATGTTGTCATTCCTACAATGGACACATTGTGGCTTTTACACGAAACTAAAGAGTAATTTCTCTCTCTCTCTGTCTTTCTGTCTCTTCCTCTATCTCTCTGTCTCTCTCTCTCTCTCTCTCTCTCTCATAACCACATAACAATCACGCATGTAGATGACACCAGAGACAATTCCTTTGTAGGGAGAAGGATGGAATGAACAAACGCTTACCGCAGAAGTGTGTGTCTGTGTGTCAGTACGTTTGAGAGAAATAGTGTGTGTGTGTGTGTGTGTGTGTCGGCATGTGTGTGGGTGTGAGTTGGATTACAGATAACACTGTTTGTTTAGTTGTCAACAGGACAGTCCAACGATAAGCAAAAGGCAGCTGAAACAAATCAGAAATCGCTGAACACAGTTACGATTATGTCGGAGTGAAAAGACTAACATCATTATCTACTATTCTTCTAATGCATCGTAGCCTGGAGCTGGTGGACTCATTCATCAGCGCTCAAAGAAACCTGGACGTTCTCTGTAACAACACATTATGTGTCGATCACACAGACCAGAGCGTGAGTCATGACGAAACTGGGTAGACGACAACACGGTTGATGAGCAATGATGTCACACTTGGCACAAACCGTTGGAAGGAAACACATCTTCACCACCGTCACAAAGAGACGGATTATGTTGAGGATTCAATGACCACCGCACATCAGGGTGGCTGCACATGCCCCATACAGGCTGGTTTCCTCGGCTCAGCCCCCCTGGACTCAAGATGAGTTGTGGTCCCTCTTGTGTTGTGGAGGTGAGTCTGAGGTATGGGGGGGGGGGGGGAGAGGGGGTTGGTAACGAGTCACATGGGTGACCGCAGAATATGAAACCCAGTAGAGCTAAGTGAAGGACCAGTATAGGCGTTGTGTTGTGATTTACACCGCTAGTACCCTGTAGTCCCAACACATTGAGGAGTTTCTGTGTTCCTCAGGCAGTGGAGGTGAATCTGAAATGAGCTCACACATGACAACACCTGGAATGAGCTGTGTGTATATAGCACCCATATAATACAGACCGGCATCCGGTCAGACCGGAAACAGATCTACAAAGTTTCAGTTAGTAAACACATCACAACAAGGAAAAAAAAAAAATAAGAAAGAAAGAAAGACAGAAGGATGTCCTCATGGTTAGGGCGTTCTCCCCGGTCTACCTGCAGACATGCTAGAGCTAGGTGCCTCCTCTCCCCTGACGTCCATTAATGACATGTATCTGAATTCACTGTAAGTCGCTTTGGATAAAGTAATCTGTCAAAATGACAAAATGTTAAATACTATTTAGTGTTCCTGGGCGGTTTGGGAATACATTCCCAATGTTTTACCCTTCTATGTTTCGATTGGAAAGTAATCAATGGTACTTAGACCTCGTGGAGCGTGCGTGCGCTGCGCGCATGATGGACACAGGGCGACACGCCGAGGGAGTGTGTGTGTGTGTGTATGTGTGTGTGTGTGTGTGTGTGTGTGTGTGTCAAGAGTGGAGTGTCTCACGCCTCAAGGGGTGGGTCCATAGTAACCGCCCTGTCACACACCGCCACCGTGCCACCGCCGCCACAGCCTGCAGCGAGCGCGTCGTCACGTCACACTGAATGGCTGCATTGTACTGGGAGGCGCTCCCAGTGTGCTCCCAGTACAACCCACCCAGTACAGGCTGGCTTCTAGACGGACGGGGAGGAGCGGCTGAAAAGAGTTCTCGAGGGGGGACCCGGCATGAGTCCACCGTTGCCATGACATCACGGAGCCATGCGGAGCAGCCAGCGACGGCATCAATACTGCTACTGCTACTGAGCAGCGATGACATCATCTTCCCGGGACGCCGCTGCTTCTGTGTGGCTGGTGGACAAGTGTGTCTTTCAGAGGATGTGTGTCTGCCTATGCTTGTTGGCTTCTAGTAGTGTGCGTGTGTGTGTGTGTGTGTGTGTGTGTGTGTGTGTGTGTGTGTGTGTGTGTGTGTGTGTGTGTTTTCAGTGTAAAGTTTGTGCTTGTGGGTGTGCGTGCGTTTGTGTCTGTAATATGTATGTGTATGACTTTACAGTATGTGTGTGTGTGTGTGTGTGTATGTATGTATGAATGTGTGTTTGTGTGTTTATGTATGAGTGAATAGTATGTTTGTGTGTATCTTTGTGTGGTGTATGTGTTTGTGTATGTGTGTGTGTGTGTGTGTGTGTGCGTGTGTATGTATGCGTGTTCTTGTGTGTGTGTGTGTGTGTGTATGTGTGTGCGTATGTATCGGTGTACAGTATCCTTGTTTTCCTCCAACTGTCAGCTCATCGGTTCAAATCGTCCTCCAGGGTCGTGTTCTCCTCTCAGGGTCGGAGTCTGACGTCGGCCCCTCTCGGGCCCCGTCTGAGGACCAGGCCTGCGCTCCTCCTCCCCCCTCAGTCCCCACCAGAGGTCCTCTGACGACCGGACCCTCCGGGTCCTCCTCGGCCCCCCTCACACGATGAGGGAGTCCCGGCTCAGCAGTGTGTTCTGGGGGGGGGGGGGGGGGTGGACAGAAACGCGTTGAGATGAAGACACCGGAGCCGCAGCAGTAGAACCACACAGAGAACAGAATGGTGTTTAGTCGGAGTGAGACAGCGAGACGTAGCGGATTCAAACCTTAGCTTGGGTTACCCTATCAACCTGGGTCATATCCATGTTTCTCGGTTGAGTATCATGCAGTGGGACATCCTATTTGATTGTTCCAAACCACTTTTGATAAGAGCAGCTGCTTAAGGACATGTAGTTGCCGGTCCCCACATAGCCTGTTTTTTTCTGGCAGAAATGCGCTGGTATGGCGCTGGGAAGCACTGGGAAGCACTGGGAAGCACTGGGAAGCACTGGGAAGCACTGGCATGAAGCGTTTGTTTACTAGTTTCATGACAACTAGCCATGTAAGCTCATCAGCTACTAGCTCAACATCGTGGCGATAGCTTCTTGTTATGCATCCATAATAACATAATAAGCAGCGTATGCAGACACAAACATGACAGTTTTGATTTGTGAAAGCGACTAGCGACTGTGCAGCTATGATTTATATCTAGCAAGCTACTCTTTTCCAAAATGAATGTTAGATCACAGTTGACATAAAGACGTGCTTTCTGTCCAGGCTTCCACATGCGGCCGCATACACTCCTCGTTGGAAACATTTGAAGAAAAGCGCAGGCGCTATGAAAAAAGACACTATGTGGACCCGGGCCCCTAAATATGGTTTAGGTTTGCCGGCTTTAAATGAGCTTGAGCTGAGCTTAAAAGGAACGTTGATGACGTTCCTTGAGTTGAGAACATCTTGACTCCCATTGTTGAACCTTCTATGACCCAGGTTTGGTTGGGGGAGCAGGGGATGGCAGGGTAACCAGACAGGGTGTGTCTTGTTAATATGGTTAGATATTAACATAGCGAGAGGTTCTACCTAGCGCTCACTCTGGTAGCATGTGAACCTGACCTGTCGAGAGCACAATAAAAAGCACTTGAACCACCAGGGACGGACACCACAGGATTATGGGAAGCGAAACTATACGTCAATCAAAATGGCCATGCAAGCAATACAATCGTCACCTTCACGCTACGGTTTCCCTTACCCACAATGCATCAGTTCAACGTCCCGCAGGCCACTTACCGTCTTGCGGGGCTTGTCCCGGGGATCCTCTCTGCGATTGGACGACGCGAGCGCAGAGGTTTTAGAAGTCTGGCTGGATGCCGGTCGCGGCGAGGACCTCTCTCCACCTCCTCTCTCCCCCCACCCTCTCTCTCCGACTCCTCTCTCTCCCCCTCCTCTCTCGCCCCCTCCCCTCTCCCCCCCCGCCTCTCTCGCCCCCGCCCCTCTCTCTCTCCGAGCAGGGGGGCACCGTGTCCATCTCCCGCCGCCCGTTGGGCGAGCGGCTGCGGAAGCGTCCGGATTCGCCGCCGCTCAGCTTGGAGCTGAGCTTGGAGGGCGAGTCAGAGTCCTGGTCGCCCCGCCCCGGGCCCGCCCCCCTCAGCCTGGCCTTGCGCTCCAGCAGGCTGCCCAGGAAGGAGTCCCCGTCGTAGTCTCTGTCCCGGGTGGTGGAGGAGGAGGAGGGGGGGGGGCTGAGGCGGGGGGCCGGCGGCGGGGGCACGCGGTGGCGCTCGCTGTCCCAGCTGTTGCCGCGCCTCCGGGTGGGGGAGGCCAGGGGGCTGGCCGGCTCGCCCCCGTCCGACTTCATCCTCTCCCGCCTGGGCCGCGGCCGCCCGTCCTCCTCCCCCTCCTCCTCCTCCTCCCCGCGGCCGCGGTCGTCGCGGTAACGCTGCGGCGGGCCGTCCCGGCGGCAGGGGGAGGAGAGCTGGCGGCGGAACTCCCGGAGCTCCATCCGGTCGCCGGCGTCCCCCCTCGTCCTCGTTGCCGCGGTGCCCGTCGCCGGGCCGACCCCCCTCCCCCCGCCGCCGGTAGGCGTCCCGCTCCAGCTCGTCCAGCGAGCCGGTCGGACCGATGGAGCGGAACGCCTTCCGCTGGAGGAGCTCCGACCGCGGGTTCCACCTGAGGGGGGAGGGGGGGTGGGGGAGAGAGAGAAAAGGGGGAGTGAGACAGAGCGAGAGGAGAAAGGAGAGTGAGGTTGGACGGATGATTGAAGTGTGCAAAGAGTTTGACTTTGGTTAACCTGGCCTTTTGTTAAACAACCAAGATGGCTGGCACTGATGGGTCACGATTCTTCGCTCTGATTGGTTGTTGGTTGATCCAATTGTGTGTGTGTGTGTGTGCGGGCGTGTGTGTGTGTTTGTGTGTTAGAGTGAGAGAAAGTGTGTGTGTGTGTGTGTGTGTGTGTGTGTGTATATGTGTGTGTATATGTGTGTGTGTGTGTGTGTGTGTGGTTGTGTGTGTCTGCGTGTGTGTCTGCGTGTGTGTGTGTGTAAGTGAGTTTGTGAGTGTGCGTACACACCTGTGTGTATGTGTGGTTGTGTGTATGTGTGTGTATGTGTGTGTGTGTGTGTGTGTGTGTGTGTGTGTGTGTGTGTGTGTGTGTGTGTGTGTGTGTGTGTGTGTGTGTATGTGTGTCCTGTGGGGCCACCGTACCGCTCCGGCTCCCTGCCTCCGGGCGGTTTACGCACGGACCGCCCCGTGTGCGACGACGAGGGGGGGTCGTCGCTGAAGCGCCGCGGGGGGAGGGGCCCGCCGTCGTCGGGGTCGTCGCGGTCGTCGCGGTCGTCGCCGTCGTCACGGTCGTCACGGTAACGCTGAGAGGCGGGCGGGCTCCTCTGGTACCGCTGCGGCTCTGGGCTGCGGTTGCCACGGCAGCGCTGGTGATGATGGTCGTCCCCCGACTGGAAGGCGGGGTCGCGGTCCGGGATGGCGGGGAGGGCGTTCTTCTGGATGTCCCGGTACGTCTGCCGGAACCCCGCCTCCCCCTCGTGGAGGGAGCTCAGCTCTGATAGGCTGGAGGCTGCGCGAGGCCACGCCCAAATGGTCACATGTCAAATGAATCAACCAGAAAAAAAATCTATGAACACATGAACTACAGAGAAGACAGGAAATTTTGAACACATCGACCAGAGAGAAAGTAAGAGACTGTGAAGACATGAACCGGAGTGAAGACAGGAGGCTGTGAACGCATGAACCGGAGTGAAGACAGGAGGCTGTGAACGCATGAACTAGAGAGAAGAGATGAGACCCTGAATGCATGAACTAAAAAGAAGGCAGCAGACCGTGACCGCCGTTGAAGGACTTCGAGGTACTAGATCAGCAAGGATAGAAAGGCATGTAGGATCTGCTCTCTCAGGGGTAAAGGCAGCCTCATCAGGCATTTTCAAGCGTGATGTTTATTCATGAGAAGAGGAAGGAATGCAGAGAGACATGCCAAGACCAGAATAGAAGCTCAGGTAGAGGAAGCAGATATTTTACAGCCAACCACATCAAACCACAGGTGGAAAACACCCAGTGGGATTCTTTCAGATACAGCCCATCCGTTGTGAAATACGAGGTATTCCAATTAGCTGTTTCTGATTGGCTCAAATAAAAAGGCATGGGAACCAACAAGAAACTGTGGTTCCCATACCACTTATTCACCAGAGGAGGGGCTATTCCTGTCGTTTGAGTTGATCGTTTTGCTGCTGTTTAATTGAACAGATTTGCTACACTAGTATCTAACATATCAACCCAGTAACACTTCACAGGTGACAGGTCTGTCCAGCTACAATAAACAAATGTCATGTTCGACATTTGCCATGAAAAGTG
>NC_082395.1:4094821-4101267 GCF_031168955.1 Gadus macrocephalus | reverse complement strand
TGGTTAATCTAACAGAGCCAGCCTAGAGAGGATCCTTCTAGAAGCAGGCCTGCATTAGAGCGAGACTCACCCCCAACTCTGGTCTTAAAGATAATAGCTGGCCGGGGATAGAGGAGGGTTATTACTGTGTTGGGTAAACAGAAGACACTGTTTCCAACTTTCCTCTTCGTAGAGCTTCACCAACCCAGGCCCAGGTCACATTTTACCAGTGAGGTCCTGGATCAGGGCCCTTTGGTGGCCCTTGACATGATACCATCACTGGAACGCTCGGCTGACCGCTGGTCTACAGGAACCACCCATCCTAAACCGATTCCCTTCAGTGGTTTTTGTTCCAGAGTTTGGCTTACGACGAGCAGCACAAATATGCAGCTCAATCTTTTGGGGAATGAGGTACCAAGGTACCAAGACAGGAATACATGCTTCCAACTCGCTCAACCCAACCATGTAACACGACAATGACGTGAATTCAACAAACCCAGCGGGTCGATCGCCCAGGACCAAAGCGCTCACTCACTGTTGATGATGGAGATGTCGCGGGTTCTTGTAGTGCTCCGACAGCGTCACGGAGGACCCCGCGATGGACGCCACGGTGCGCACCGTGCGGCTGCTGTCGGCGCAGTCCAGGTAATCCACCACCGCCGCCGACACTCCCCCGTCATAGCCTCCCCTCCCCCCGCCGCCTCCCCCCGCCCCCGTCCCCCCCCCGCTCCCCCCCCCGCCCCGGCGCCCAGGGCCCCGCCGGCGCCGGCCCGGCTGTTGGAGAAGCCGAAGGTGTCGCGCGTGCGGTCGCGGCAGTAGGACTTGTACACCCACTGCACCACGGGGGTCTGGGTGGAGACGCTGGTGTAGTGGCACGGCAGGACCACCGCCTGGAAGAGCACGGCGAAGCGCTTCTCGTCCCTCACGAACACCTGGACGCCGGAGCACACACCTGGATGAGGGAGGGGGTGGAGAGGGGGGAAAGTTAGAGTGGGTGGACAGAAGGTCACGGGAGCTTGTGTTACGTATCACATAGAGGGGTAGGGGACGGTGGTGATAGTTGGATGTTTTTTCCGGCAACGATTGCCCTCATGGTTGCCCTCCATAGTCAAAGGATATCCCTCTTATTTGATTGCTACGATGGTTACTTCCTTTCCGACTGGGTTTGAGGGGTTCTTTGGCTGTGGGAGATTCTGAGATGTAAGTGTGAGACGTGCATTGTGGACATGTGAAGCCCATGGGACTATATGTGATAAAGGTGTTTTTAACGTTATTGAGCCTTTTCCAATGTGATTTTTCTGTGACCAATGTGCTATTTACACCGAGCCAACATGCCAATATGTTAGGTACCCTAACATCTCTTTGGAGTTTTAAACCAACGAAGACAAAAGAGATTTGACGTGATATATTGCATTCTACTGTCGTTCATTTGCTTCAACCTAAAGCATTTACCGAGAGATGGTTAATCTGAGTATATGTGGATTCCAAAATGCTATGTGTTTTTGCCAGTGCAGAGGAAACGCCAGTCAGAGTGTTAGCCATAACTACCAGTCTATAATGAGAGGGCTTAAGGGAGCAGAGCGACTGCTGATGCAAGGTCTGGACAGTCAGGGGGGGGACTGAAGCACTCGTTACCACCTGACTACAGAGAACATGTTCAAGTTGACCTTTTTTCAAAAGCAACACACGGCTAAAAGAGAACGAGGAGCAGGTAGAGTCAGGGAATATTTTTCAAAGGATGCAGACATTGAGGACGGAGACAAGTACCCTTGAGCTGGCAGCTGGAGCACCCTAGCGCTACACTAGCTAACACGTTACCTCCCATCGTCAGCGTTTCTATTTCAAACTGCACAGCGCTAGTAAAGAAAAGACAGGCAGCCACTTGTATTCCCAATTGCAAGGGATTCAAAGCTAGTTTGTCCCTTCTTACTTTCTGCTCTCTCTCTCTCTAAGATGTGGCTGCTAAATAACTCTTTATCCTCTGGGGACATGCCTGACCTCCTGTAGGGACACAGCCACGCTCCATTGTTCAACTCTCTTCAGAAGACTTCATAGTATCTTTATTGTGTCTCTCTGGTGCCAGTCGACTGCCTTGAGCACCGATCTACTCATTCTGTGGCCACGAGTAGTGGGATCATTGGACAGCTTCTACTGAGTAGTCATATCGAACCGTAGGACAACATGGTCTGATCCTTCAACCCATGCGTCAGAAAAACAGGTGCGCCGAGAACAGACTTGGATATGACTTGATTTAACAGGATTCTCGTCTTGCTCGATGGCTTCTTGAGTCTGTATTTTTTTTCCCGAATGTATTTCTCTTAACTGTGAATCACAGGGCTGGTCTCAGGAGGATGGTGTTGTCTCAGGAGGATGCTGTGGTCCGGGCGTTTTTGTTTGATTCAGGAGTTTCACCTCGGGTTGTTTTTAGTTGGTTGTTATTGGAGTCAGAGATCGGGGTCTGACTCAGCGGGGGCTGGTTGTGTTCTGAGTAAGAGGGTGGGTCTTTACTGGGGGGGGGGAGGGGGGCGACTAAAGCAGCGGTGGGATCCGGGTCCCGAGAGGAGCAGAAGCCAGGTTTCCGCTGGTCCAGAACAGTGTGGGTCGAACCGGGGAGACCTGACACTCCTTCGACCAGCTGTGTGTTTGCGTGTGTGCGTGTGTGTGTGTGTGTGGTGTGTGTGTGTGTGTGTGTGTGTGTGTGTGTGTGTGTGTGTGTGTGTGTGTGTCTGTCTGTGTGTGTGAGTGTGTGTGTGTGTGGCGGGCAGCAGAATGGATGTGTGGGAGCTGGCTAATTTAAACCAGGCAGGCAGAAAGATACATGTTTTCTTTCAATTGCAAAGGATGTGCTTCACAGAACACAAACAAGTCAGTGCTCTCAGGGCCGAGACACGTGGAGAGAAAGGCCTCCCCAACGAAAGGGTCTGGGTTTGAACCTAATGTCCTCAGTCATTCTTAAGAAGATGCCAGCCACACCTACATCATGATGTGAAACTAAATCTATTCAGTAGAAGTACCTTTGATGAAGGCAAACTGCTCACGACTTGAAAGTACCTTAAAGAAATTGAATTAAAAAGTGACTTTCATTCAAATGAGGACAAATATATAAAATAGACCATAGCTAATACATAGGAGGTCCAGCTGAAGGAGAGAACACGGAGCAGGAGAAAAAAAAGGCAGATCAGAGGAGCTGCTGGAGAGCGCGGCAGTTATTAGTTTTCTTGGTGGGGGTTATATATCTCCAGAGGAGATGCTAGACAATAAAGGGGTGTATTAGAAGAAAAGATAGAACAACAGACAGGGAGAAGCCTCTTCACGTGAAACAGTTTTCATCAAACACAAAACCAGATTTATTTTTGCCATTTCCCCTACTCCATCTCAGCAGCAGAGCGCTTCTAGATTTCCACACATCTTCATAAACTGTTAAGTCCTACATTGACCTGTATTACAGTAGGCCTACCCCCCTCCCTCTACATGAGATTTGATCCTAAGCGTGATTCAGACATAAGTTAACTTGCATAAGAACCACAATCACTAAGAATACCCATAACCATAATAAACTTTCCGTTATTTTCCCTCCTAACAATAACCAAATGTTGCACTCCGGATAAAAGAATCGGATATCTTAACCTGAACTAAAAAATAAGGCTAAGTTATAGTAGGCTATTAATTGAAAATGAGAATAAGTGACGCGCAAGTAAGTTTTGACAACAAGCTCAGCGTTCATACGGCGCGACCTGTTCCATATTCATAATCCGTGTTGCGCTTTATTTATTCTTACCTGCCAGCCACAGCAGCGGGACCCACCAGGGAACCTGCAAGCTCATGTTGGACGTCGAAAGTAAAACTCAAGAAGGCTGGCCAGACTCACATGTTCGGTGTGGTTCCTTGTGGTCCCCGTTAAACACCGTTATTCTAACTTTGAGTGTCTCGCACATAACGGTACGGCACCACCAAGTGGGAGGTGCCTGTGAGCAGTGGGGGCCCCTCGTTGAACAATGGGTAGGCCAAGAGAGGGTCATGGATTGCAGCGTTACCCCGGTCTCCTGCAACGCCATATCCGTTTTTGTACCTCCTATACGCTTTGTACGAAAGTTAACAGTTCCCCCGGGGAGCGAAAATAAACAAGAAGAACATGCGAACAATAATAACCACAAGGAGTTTAAACATGTAATTTTTTTATTTTTTTTAACTCAATATCCGAAAAAACATGCAACGCCGAAATGGATATCCGTTTATCAGAAGTCCCGCCCTTCTCGCCTCTCACGGTCACTGAGTCGGCCCTCCTGAGTCTATCCAATACGTGCATCTGAACCATCGCGCTCGGGCCGTTCCGTCGTGAGAGGAGGACGTCTGGGAATGAGGCTAAACAATGGGAGGGAGGGGAGGGCATGGG
The DNA here is from genome assembly GCF_031168955.1 of Gadus macrocephalus. NCBI lineage: Eukaryota > Metazoa > Chordata > Actinopteri > Gadiformes > Gadidae > Gadus > Gadus macrocephalus. The sequence continues at coordinate 4,096,895 of NC_082395.1, read as the reverse complement.
GGAGAGCATGGGGGAGGAACCGGGAGGTACCGTCCGCATCCGTTCTTAGTTTGACTTTGATCAAGTCGTAGGCCACAACAGATTTGACTGTTGTGAGATTTAACATTACATTTTTACTTATTTGATTAATAAGACATACTTTAAAAAAAAGATAGAAAAAGGTAGAAACAATTAAAACTGGTGCGTTGCACCTGCTATGGAGAACATACAAGAGTCGACTAATAGTTGCTGGTGATGAACACGAGTAGGCCTAACGTTGTTTTTGTCTTGATACTAGATAGATTGATACAACATGTTATGGAAAAGAAAAGTAAGAGTCACTTATTTATTTTTTATATTAGCGTGTCTGTTCACTGGTTGCGAGATTGAGGCCTAACATTGCCATCTAGAGTTTATTTAATAATCTCCCTTTTTCCCCGGCGCAAAGGACACGACATTGAAAACATTTGGTATTCAATCCAATTTATTTAATGCTATTCCCAGAATAAAATGAAAATAACAATAATAATATACATTCAATCCATGTTATCTAATTTAAAACTCAACAGTAGATTAAAACGTGTCGAACATTGATCCATGACGTAAAATAAAAAAACAAAAAAGTATAAAAACAGCTCATTACGTTTAAGCTTTCTGCCCAACAAAAACAAAAGCACCCATCTTTCACTCTTCTCCCTACCAGCATTATTGATATTCCCGTTATGCCAACCTTTTGGCTTTTCTGTGTTTTGTTGGTGTACTTGTGACAATGACTCAAGTGAAGAGGTAATGCGAAACCATCTTGATAATGTTTAGAAAAGCTCAACACACACAGAACAATTAAATATATTCTAAGATCTTAGCATAGGTACTACAACCACCACTAACAAGGTCACACCCTGACTGTGAACAAAAAAAAGAAAGCACACACCTGAGAGCTATGCAGATGACATAAGGCCTACTTACAATACAAATATTAACAAAAGCCATTTTAAATGGGTTGCATGCGCTGAATCTACGAGCATTGAGGACTGAGCAGACCTTGAGGGTCGGTCCTTTTTAATTCATCACTCTCAGCTGGACTAAATGACAGTTTAACCAACTGACATTAAACCACCATCCTGTCAGGCCAAAATAAACAGGTGTCATGTCTTGTCTAGAATTGACTGGCAATTTCATTGAACGCCAAGTTAGCATATCCGTGATAAAAAAAAAAAAAAACTGATTTATTTTTCTCTTATTTTTTTTCAAAATTAATTTCATGATTAGTTTTCTTTACTAAACTTGTGAGCCCAGAGCCGGACCGGAACCAGATCAGGGTCCAACATTATTGTGGAACCCATCCTGTATTGCTTGTGATTTTTTGTCTATTCCTACCTTTTCTTACCATTCATTTCCCACCAAAAACATCCTCCCCAAATGTCAGCCAGACAATAACAAAACAGCCGAAAAGGAGATACATTTTGTTACAACTGAACAAACTAACTGTGGAGTCAAATGTTTCTGCGGGGAAATAAAAACTAGAAGGTGCATTGCCTTCCACTCCAAAAACCTCTGGTGCTTAGCGTGTGCCTGTGCCTTTAACTGGGAAATCGATCGACTCATGGCCACGCCCCCTGGCTCTGCCTATTGGCCATCTCCAGAACCAGATCCAATCGCCCTGTTAGTACGTATCTCTGGGCGGCTTGTTGTTGGGCACGCTCGGCGGTTTGGGGCGTGCGGGCTCGGCGTCGTCGTACGGCTCGTCGTAGCGGTCGCTCTCATTGCGGTAGTCGTCGCGGCGGCGGTCGTCACGGCGGCGGTCGTCCCGGTCGTCGTAGCGGTCGCGGCGGTCGCTGTACTCGCTGCGGCGGTCGTCGTAGTCGCTGCGTCTGTCGTCGAAGTCGCTGCGTCTGTCGTCGTAGTCGCTGCGGCGAGCGGTGTAGTCGCTGCGCCTGTCGTCGTCGTCGACGCGGCGGTCGTCGTCGACGACGCGGCGGTCGTCGGTGACGACGCGGCGGTCGTACTCGCTCCGTTCCTCCTCGTCACGGGAGTCACGACGCTTGCCGTTCCCGACAGGCTCCTTGTCGGCGAAGGTGCCCTCCTCTGGGGTCCT
>NC_082395.1:4072321-4092321 GCF_031168955.1 Gadus macrocephalus | reverse complement strand
ATGGGGTTCTCCATCGAGATCAAGGAACAGAGGTTAGGAGGGAGCGTAACGTTTTTGACTATCCGACCGTAACCCTCTGCTCGACCTCTGGGTGTTAGAGTGTCATCGATAGATGGAGAACTCCAGGCTCTACCTGACCAATGCTGATGTAAAGCCCACCACTCTGTTGTATGTATGAGCAGATAAAGGTTGTTGACTCTAAATACTGAGTGAGAATACTAATGTTAACACCATGAATCAAAGTGGGGTCCTCCTCTATTAATTCCGAGGTTTTTACCTCTTAAACTCCCCTCCCTCTTATCTTGTATTTCGTTAGTGTTTACATTTATAATGAAGAAGTTGGAAGCACGTGGATTTAAACACGCACCTAAACAACAAGGTGTCAACATTCCCAATGGTTGCACTGTCATCAGGGGATGTCCGTAAGATGCTGACACAGTTAAGACACTAGTCGAACTGCATCTCGACTGTAACTGCCATTAGTCATTCAGGCGGGAAATTCTCAACAAACAAAGTTACCCAGAACCACCAGGCGGACGCTGTCGACGAGCGTGCCCTCGTCATCCCCGGGGATCTGGACGCGGCAGGAGAACACCTTGTTGTCCTGCAGGGTGATGCTGCTTAGCTTCAGGTCCGCCTTCCCTTTGGCGATGTCGAGGGCCAGAGACGCCCGGCCCTCGTACAGCGGGGGGACGTCCGTCATGCTCGGGTAGCGGGTCAGGATCATTGTCTGACCGGTGACAGCAGCAGGGAAGCATTGGCAGATGGTGAAGAAGATAAAAACACGTTTCATTTGTCTCGCCATTATTTGTATGCACAAAGTCCACCGGGCGAATTTAAAACCCTAAATCGTCTGCCAAGTTAGAAAACAAAACAAACAAAGTAAAAAACATGACAATAACAACCACAATTCTTGTGTTTAAATAACAAATCACATAAGAACCATCACAGTGTACTGATACACAGATACTACTTCATTAGAGGAAAACTACAATTAAAGAAGATCTGTTTTAAGAGCCAGTCCTCAGCTTAGTAGAGGATCGCTAGATGAATGAGTACATCCCCGAGTATGCATCTTCCTCAAGTCCTGAAGATATATTTCCGGGCGGGAAATAAACCCATGATGTCGTTAGCCCCCTTGTGGTTACCGCTGGGTCGCTTGGGCCTCCTAGGTTCACGGTCCAGATGATGATGACCATGGGGGGTTTTCCATTGGGCAAGAAGTTACAGGGCAGCGTGATGTTGTCCCCTCTGGCGTGCTCGTACTCCGGCTTGGGGATTGACACCTTCAGGGCCCCGGCTAGGGAGAACACTGCACAGCCAGCCAGCTCGCCGAGTCAGAGGGATGCTCATATATGGACATACATGTGAGACAAAGGACTGAACCCCCTGGACTACAAATGAAGGCAATAAATGTATATATTTTGTTTATAGATATGTATACACATGCAAAAAATAATTAATCTGTTCTTGATGTGGACAGATAAAAGATGCATTTTATTCATCACAGGAGCTCCCTGTGATGAATAAAATGCATCCCCCCCCCCCTCCAAACACACACACACACACACACGCACGCAAGCTTTTTGTATTTGGCGTGCGCGCACACACACACACACACACACACACACACACACACACACACACACACACACACACACACACACACACACACACACACACACACACACACACACACACACACACCTAGGCATCCTTGAAAAAAGTTAAATCCTTTTCACTCATCCTTTTCACTCGGCTAAATACATTTCATGAATTCAAGTGACTCATAACTTAATGTTCATCTATTCTCAAATGTATTCATCTTCTCGACTTGCTCTCAGGTAAAAAGTTGCCCATTTGATTCATTGTTTTGAAGATTCCCCGTAAGGCCCAAGTTGCATTCATCCCTGCAAGCAGTTACTAATATCACAGCTTCAACAAAACATCTAATCATTTTCCCTCAAAAATGCTCCATAGTGTAAAAACAAATAAAGCAATGATAAAATAGGGCGAAGCATTTCCAACAACAACTCCAAGCTGAAGCTACAAAGTAGGCTACCTGTGAACATTGCGGAAAACAGGTGTGGCACCTTAAAAAAAAGAAAGAACAAAAGGAATTGAAACTGGACTGTAGGAGATATACTTACCCACGAAACAAAGAGACACAACCACCACCATCTCGACCGTGGTTCACTTTATCCAACCTGACCTTGAACCAAAGAAGTATTGATATCTGCTTATTTGTCCCTCCGTCAAACCAAACGGTCCTTGCATTGAGAATAGAGAACCTGTTGCAGTCTCTGTCTTCTCCTGTCAACTTAATGTCATCGCCACCCTCAGCCAATCACAGAGCGTGTTTTCACCAGTCGAGCATTCTTTAAAGGGCCTACCTCCTCTGGTCATGTTGAAGCTTGTAACATGTTTCATGTATGGGGGAGGGGGGGTGATTTGTTCCCATCTCACACACAAATCTACCATTCAACCATCACAACGACTTTCATGCCAAACAAATGTGTGTTTTTTTTGTTTTTATTGTCAAACGCTACAGGACACAGACACTCAAGGCTAGAGATCCCGATGCATTAGGCGTGATGGTATTGGTTTTGGTCTACGCAGAGAGCAGACATTTTAAAGTAACCAAACGGGAGAGACGTTTGTTCCAGTCAAACTGGTTTGACTGGAAACCAAAGATCGACAGCTCTCACACACTCAAACAATCCCTTGGTGTTGGTGTGTGTGTGTGTGTGTGTGTGTGTGTGTGTGTGTGTGTGTGTGTGTGTGTGTGTGTGTGTGTGTGTGTGTGTGTGTGTGTGTGTGTGTGTGTGTGGTTGGGAGTGTGCGTGGGCTTTGTATTTGTGTATGGGAGTGTGGGACACTCCCATGATTCAAAGAGAGGGAGAGGGGAGAGCAGCCTTGGTAGGCTACGCGCTTTTTGTATTTGACAGTGTGTTGGGTCATTCTCTTCGACGGGCCACACATTGAGCATTAAACTTCATTCAGTAATGGGCCTCTTCTTCATTAAGTGTTGGTTCTTTACCAGCGTAGCGTTGGGTGGAGTATTGCACTGGGTTCTGATTGAAAGTCTCTCTGTCAAACACTTGTAGCGACCAACTCTACTAACCACAAATACGACTAACATCGAACACGCACAACCTGTGAACGCCCTACGGGGGTTTGACTGAGTGGGCGTGCGCAGGTGATTTTGAACTGAGATGGGAAGGCTGAGAGGTTTCCTGTAACGGCTGTGTGCTCAGTAGAAGGATTTCTATACTTACAAATGTACTTATTGTAAGTGACTTTGGATGAAAGCATTTACTGAATGCCTTACATGTAAATGTGGATGATTGCATTACAATTCAGTCACTTTAATATTGAATGAAAGACAACAGGCAGGAGGATGTTATTCATAATCATACACATGTGACCGGCCCTGAAGTGGAACCCAATGTTCTGCAGTTTAAATTGTTATTATTTATAGGGCAATCAGTCATACCACACACACACACACACACACACACACACACACACACACACACACACACACACACACACACACACACACACACACACACACACACACACACACACACACACACACACACACACACACACACACACACACACACACACAACTAAGCTTCTCTGAAACCAAACACTTAAATCCTGGACGTTTCCACTTCCAAAAATGTATGGAAAAATATACATGGAAAAACTCAGAGAGGTTAATTAAAAATTGTTTTATAGTAGCTCTCTTAAATCTGCTTGGGTTATTTTTTTTAACTCACCAGGCCATTGTGACTTAAGATAAAAACGTCTAGATGAGGAAATGTAGATGTGGTGCAAATGTATTTCCTCTTCCTCTTCGCCCTTTGTTTCAGTTAAGTGGGCAGCTGCCCGGGGCGTCATTATTTCATGACACATGGGGGGTGGCACGAGCACTCCAAAAGAATATATATATCTGCACCGCGAAGCGCTTTTCTTTGATCATATCACTGTGTGGGGAATTGGTATCCTGGGTAGCCCCGCCCATTCTTCCGGGCGAATTGAGTTCGCCCTGCACAAGGGTCTGGAGAAGAGCAATACATTTCTTTCTGCCTCCTATATGTTTTTGCGGGAGCCAATCACAAAGCTGGCTTTTCCCCTTGGCGCGCTATTGGTTGGTTTAACACAATGACAATAGGAAAGCGACGGCAAGCAGCCAATAGCGTACAGAGTCAGTTGAGCTATGCCCGTTGATCACGCCTCTTGTGCTGAATATAATGACGGCAGCTTCCCCAGACAGCTTGGTCTGGTAATAGCCAGGCTAGAGAAATTCGGATATTGGCGCCCCTCCGGCCAATCCCATTGCAGACACAAATCGGCGTTCTCGTTTACGCTTCTTCTTCGTCGCCTTTCTTGCTGAACTGTATTCAAATGTCAAAGTATACTACCACTCCTTAATCCGTAATCCGACTCCGTAGACCCACTACGGAGACCCCTCGAGCATTCAAAGTTCTCGTCGGGATGTCGGATACGCAATGCAATTCGCCGACCAATCGATCTTATATGTTGACCACAAACCATGCAAATAGTGTTGTAATTAAACTTCCATAGCTCTTCAAATCGTATTTGGGTTTTATTGGTCTTTAATGTGCAAAGTAAACAATATACAAAGTAAATAAGGTGCAAAGTCATACCGGAGAAGTGATTTCCGGAAAAGATTTTGTTAGAGGACCAATCACAGCGCTTGCAATCTCCGTTGCATCGACGGAAGGTTAAAAAATATTGGATGCGCAGGTAAGCTACGGAGAGGGTCTCCGACCATGGACCTATTAAAGAAGTCTCCGACAGGCTCTCCGGCTACGGAGAGCATAGTATGCCTTGCCACTAATATGCCATGAAGCGCTTTGAGTGGCCACTTGTTAGAAAGGCGAAAAATAAATGCAGTCCATTTACCATTCAGCGGCTCCTCGCTCCAACAGCTGCAGCATTCTGGCTCAAGGATTGTCAACATTAGTCCCTTAGAGTCTCTTAGACCCAAAAGGTTGACGGAAATGGTAATGGGGGAAGCATCCATGATACTTCAACCAGTTTTCCTTTATTAGCCTTAGGTTGCTGTTCTTGTTCTTGTTATGAATATCTATCTCACTAAATGGATTACTTTAGCTTAGTCTGAAGCTATAGCAACCAATAGATTTAAAAAATGCATTCTTCTCATGAGAGTAAAGTTCTCGCACAGTTCTCTTTTATTTTGAAGGTTTAATTCTACTTCAGTTTCATCCTCTTCAGTCGCCTAACATTTTCCAGGAAAAATATGGAGATTACACCGAAACTAATGTACGGTATTCATACATGAGTCATATAAGCATTTATTTTTTAAGTGGATTCTTCGTTGACCCATCAACAACTATCAGCAACTTGTGAAAATGCACCTGAATCTATTTCCCCACCTCCCGGGTGGATCATTAGTGTGTGGAGAGAATGACTGCGTTGACACTAACATGAAGACAGTTCTGCTCCCACTTACTGCTCTCTCCTTAGTTCCTGCTTGGTATTTGGATGGCATTTCCTTCTGGGTGACTAACACTTGATCTTTATGCCGTATGTTGCCATATTGACAAAGCACTTATGGCAACACTCCAGATGACAAACAGGGCTACTTCGTGCTCGCACAAGTCCAATTGAAATCATTTTGAGTTAAACCTCATGGTTTGGAACGAGGTTTCATCTTCAATGCGGCCCATTCAAAAATTGCGCAATCACAAAATGATTGCTGAAAGACCTGTTACTCCTTCATTGTATTGTGTCCTCCTCGGTTGATTTGGTTTCTTACAAAGCAGCATCCTTTGGTTATTTGCCCAAAGACCCAGTGGTCTAAACGGTGTCTATGCGACAGAGGGTCTCACGCCCACACACACACACACACCCACCCACGCACCCACACACACACACACACACACACACACACACACACACACACACACACACACACACACACACACACACACACACACACACACAGACACACACACACACACACACACACACACACACACACACACACACACACACACACACACACACACACACACACACACACACACACACACACACACACACACACACACACACACACACACACACAAACACACTCATATCTCTATTCAATGAGGGGAAGAGGTTGGTCTCAATAGGGGATTATGGCTCAGTGTGTGTGTCTATGTGTGTTCCCTCTCTTCATCCAGATAAACACACTGCAGCGTGCTCTGCCCCCCCCCCTGGTGCTGCTCGGCCCCCAGACACACTTAGCCTTTCAGCAGCCCTTGATGGAGTCCACGGACCTGTGGTTGTCCACCGTCGCTTTCTGGATAATCAAGAGTGTGGAAACATACAGTTTAGTGTTTCTTACTCCTCACAACGAAACTGAAAACAAATTGACATTGACAATACCAAAAGGAATCGATTGGCGGGGCTGAAATGGCCACAACTGCATGATTGCGTCTCTCCTATTCATAAAAACCTAATAATGGCCTTCCCGCTCTTTCAATATAGCGGTGAAGACGCGTGGATGGCTGCACATAAAGCCCCAACAACACTCATAACGAGGTCAGGCAATCACGGTTACAACTAATAACCCTATATATCTGAAAAACCAATCATTATTTATAAATCAATAAATGATTTGCAAAGAATCAGAGCGATTCACAATGGAAATGAGAAATAAAAAAAGAAACAAATTACGTCTCTTGAAGTGATGTCTCCAGTCCTTTCACGTCACCTCATGGGTGACGTGAAAGGACTGGAGACATCACTTCAAGAGACGTAATTTGCGCGCAAACGTCTCCAGCCGCGCGGACAGTCGAGGACGAACGCAGCGCGCCGCAGCCATCTAGACACCATGTGGCAAACTGGCGTCGCCCTGGCTGTAATCTACGGCATTTTCATTATTCTGGGACTAATTGGTAACATCACACTCATCAGGACGTTTTGCTCCACCAAATCCATCCGGAACGTCCCGAACCTCTTCATGTCCAGCCTCGCGCTCGGAGATGTTTTGCTGCTCGTGACGTGCGCGCCGGTGGACGCGAGCCGTTATATATCAGAGGAATGGCTGTTCGGGAGAACCGGTTGTAAAGTCATCCCGTTCATCCAACTAACTTCGGTCGGGGTGTCCGTGTTCACGCTCACGGCTCTGTCTGCTGATAGGTAAGTGTCTGGTCACCCTTGGAAATTAGAAGAAAGAAGGAGTTAAGAAATCACTAAGCAATTTTATGACAATAGATTGTAATAACGATGTGATATAAATAGGTCGCAAGTTAAAATTCACCTAATCTGCATACCTGTATTTGTAAGTGTTTTGCATTCTTCCAAAAGTTGGACCTTTCCACCTGTTTCCTACAAAATGGGTTTATCCCATCCCAGAATTCAAATTTAACTGTTTAAATATATGAAATACCAAAATGTAATCATATAGTAGGATCAGGTTATTAATTGAAGATTACTGGGAAGAGTCACAACACAGCACATCATCATCATCATCATCATCATCATCATCATCATCATCATCATCATCATCATCATCATCATCATCAACACTAAGAATATTAATGAATCAATACTGGCTTACCCATTATCACAGAAATATTTAATATTTTTTTATACATATATAAATATATATTATACCTATATTTACATTTGCCTTTCCCTTTTCATTTAGTAATTCCATAGTCTTGGCAGGTTTGTCACTAGATGTCATATTTCACTTCTGATTTTTACTTCATTTTTACTCTCAGTACTAGCTAATGCATTAACACCACTAGTATCATATGAACACAGTATGCCTTATGTTCTGCTAGCAGTGGCCGGTTGATCTTTACCAAGCTGTCTTCAGTGCTACCTCTGGTTCGCCACGGACAGTTGTTTGTGTGGCCAGGACGCTACACATGCCCTCAATGTTTACGCCACCATGACGGATATATCGAACACGTAGTACTTAGCGAGCTAAGTGCATACCACTAACCATCACATATTCTGCCGTAACTTATGAGTGGTCTGACAGAGTGACCTCCGATTCCTAAAAATTTTTCAGTTGAATAGGCATACTGTGTTTACAGATTGATGTGACTACATGCATACTGATGTACACTGAAGCCATGCTAGGTTCAATGGTTCTGCTCCCTCTTGTTCATCCGTGAAATCTATTCAAAGATGGCTCCCTCTGTTTAGTTGTTGGCATCACCAGTCCTATCTGTGGCCTCAAGGAGGTAAGTGGTTTAGGGCATCTTGTAACAACCCTGATGTTGAGTGGAACCTGGAAGCCGAGTGGAACTTCCTCTAAAAGGGTTACAGGATAAGGTGCGAGGGTGTTTGGTAAAACCTTCACACTGAACTACTACTATTGGTAATCAGTCAGTTAGCAAATGATTCTATCCAAAAGTGACATATATAGCAAATGTTATTTGAGATAAATGTCATTACGGAGAAGGTAGGCGTTGTTGCTAAAGGATGCTTGCAAGGAGAATGCAGAAATTGAGGTTCGGAGTCAGACCCTCAAACACAGTAAACACTTCAACTATTCCACTTTCTTTCTAATAGATGTCTACCATTCCAATAAAACAGATGGCTGCTCTGGGTTAATGTCAGTAATCCGGTACTGAATTTGTGGTTCAATGCAATGGGAGAGAGCTAGTGTAAAAATTAAGCAAAAAATAAGCAAGGGGATGTGACTGATCGTCAAGATAGGACACTATTTGTGGAGGAAACATGAAAATATGGGCTGTTGGTTTTTCAAGTATTGAAAATGAGAGGTTGGCTGCTTTTAGCTTGTGTCCCTGATTGTAGAAGAGCCATTCACTGACATCCAGATTAAACGGAATTTGGTCGCTGCATGTAATCATAGCAACTCGGTTTTTAGGCCTTAATCATCTCTTTGTGAGTTCACTCTGGCATTTACTGAAGGGGTTGCTTATTATTACTTTCCTTTGCGTTTACTTTAATGGTTTCCTTTCTTCAAACATTGCAACACTTTGTTAAACTGTGATTTTAGCTCCATTTCATTTGCATTTATGTAGCACTATGCTCTACTGAGCGAGAAAGAGTTTTTTTTATTCTTTACAGATTTCCTTATCTACAATAATATACCGCATATGTAAACGTTCCTTTACATGCTCAAATCAAAATATATGCACAAAAATATACCAAATATTTAAACATACACATATTCGCATGCATATTATATAAAGATACATAAAAACATTTCAATACCAGATAAACATACAGAACAACAAGAACAACAACAACAACAACAACAACAACAACAACAACAACAACAACAACAACAACAACAACAACAACAACAACAAATAATAACAAATATACATTTCTTTCAGCCAAGTGATCATTCAAATCAGATCTCCTTCCACAACAGAGCATAGTTTAACAACAGATGTGTAAGAATCGATTTATGTCCTGCATTTCTATATAATACCTGAAATCTACCTTCATCCTGGACTACAACAGTCGGATAAACCACAACTGTTTGTCAATACTCAGGGTATTCTCTATCCTTTTTAGGCTTAGATAGATTGCCATCTTTGCTCGTCCAATCATGCATTTTAAAAGAGCACTTTTGTGATCAACATTTTAGTGTATTTAAAATCAAAAATGAAGTTGCCCTTTGGAAAAACGTCTCCAAACAAATAAAAATCCTAATTAATACTAGAAATAAGCGGATACCGGTTCTCTCTGTGAACAGAAAGGACATATGTATGACGCATTGGAGTCTAACAAAGAAATAAAAGAGTAAACGACAACCTTCACAGTGAGAACTCTCCACTGCAGATCACCAATCATCTTTGTTAACAGCGGTTTGGAGAGCATCCTCCACTCTGGTCTGACGTCCTCCTTTGAGTGAGCCCTCCTGGGATAGTCACAACGACCATTCAGCCTGTCTTTGTTAAAAATATTTACACACAGTTTGTAGGACAGTTTACCAGTAAATTGTTCAAATGCAACACTTAACCAGTTTTCACAAACAGCCATGGGGCAATCTTTAAAATCAGGAAGAAGCTTCACAGAAGGGAAACTGTCATTCAAATCAGGAAAACTAGAGCCCTTACAGTAGTACCTACAAAGGATATTTTGGATGTTACCTACTTGCAGAGTAGGGAGACCGGCTCTAGTTTTTGATGTGTAGCAAACCTCCCTTTTTAAGAATCAGCGTTATCACTGCCCTCCTGTAACTCTTAACTAGCCGCCCTCCAGCTAGGCTGTCCGTTAATACAGAAAGAACATCTGCACCTACTGACCAGAATATCTTATAAAAACCAGCAGGCAGACCATCTATGCCTGGAGCTTTACCATACTGCATTCCCTGTACTGCATCATATCCTCTTCTTCAGATAGTACTGCGTTGGGGTGGAGTCAAGCTTGGCTTTTGGGAAACCACTATAAAATGACCAATGGCCAGTAAAGGGTCATGTTTGTGTTCACTTTTGTACAAATGCCCATAAAAGTCGGCTGTAAGGGTATGGATCCGCTTTTCTTTTTTTCCTTTGGAAAGGAATGACATCCATTTGTGACACTTTCCACAAAGGTGACTCCACTAGCACCCCCTGTGGGGCAGTGCCTAGCCGGTTAACCAAAGCTGATTTTACTGCAGCGAGAGCCTTAATATGGACTCGATCTCCTGGGGAATCTCTTTAACATTGTAGATCCACCATCCACTATGCTTTTGGATTTTCCTATTTTTTATTTAAGAATAACACTTCACTAAACAATGCTCAGTTAATCCAACAGGTACTATACAAAAACTTTTAAAAGTAGTACAATTATGCGTAAAACCGGTCTAGCCTAGCCATGGATAATACATTTTTCTCGATTGTGTACCCAAGTGCTTTGATTACACTGAGACACTAAGAGAAAACAAGACCCACCCCACCACTTTTATTAGATGAAAGGGATAAAATCCCATCACCACTCCACTTCCAGTCAATCTTGTTGATTGTTGTGCTGTGCGTTTCTTGCAGAAAGAGTACATCCAACCTCATGATGCACATCACTTGATGGACATCCTACAGGGAGGCCCTTTTAAGGTTATTATTATGTTTAAGGGCCATATAAAAGACAGATAAGATGGAGGGGGGCAAACCTGACAGAAACAAGGAAAACAATAGTATGCCTTAAAAATCATCATCTAGCTGAGCTTTGACCTTTAAAACCAGCTTTCTCAGCTTCCTTTCTGCTCTGTGAACACCACTTCCCCAAGCTCAACTGTGTTCTTCATTTTAAGTTGTGTGGACTCTAACACTAAACTCTCAGGCCTTTTGCCTCTTGTCCTCTCTTAATTTTGGTCAGGGAGCATCCAATGTCTTTGTTCCCTTGAGCCAACGACACATTGATGGATTCACTGTCAGACTCATCAGAGTTCTCCTCTACAGCAGGAGGGGGTTCTCTTCAGGAGAGTTTTTCGCCTTTGCATTATCTTTTATTTTTATTTTTTTTATTCTAGTAATCCTCAGAAACCATCTTCCGCCAAAAAATACTCAGCCACTTGAATGTCAGTCTGTTCAGATTGGTCCCTGAGGCCTCTTCTGTCCAGCCTGCCTGCTCTACTGCTGTTATTTTCTTACCATTCCCTCTCCTAACTGTATCTCCACCTATTTTCTCCATTCTCAAAATAGTCTTCATCAATGTATACCTCTCCCGGTTGCTGGGGCTGCCTAATGTATTTACCTTGCCATTTGAAACAGAACTGCTGTTTTTCAAAGAACTGTCATGTGTCCCTCGTTCCAGCACTTAAAACACTGTGTCTGTGGTCGCAAACACTGTGATCTAACCCATTAGCTTTAAACAAAGGCGTTGGATAGATATCCTCCATGCTGTTCAGCAGAGAGAGAGAGAGAAAGAGAGAAAGAGAGAGAGAGAGAGAGAGAGAGAGAGAGAGAGAGAGAGAGAGAGAGAGAGGGAGAGAGAGAGAGAGAGAGAGAGAGAGAGAGAGGGGAGAGAGAGAGAGAGAGAGGGGGGGGGAGAGAGAGGGAGAGAGAGAGGGAGAGAGAGAGAGAGAGAGAGAGAGAGAGAGAGAGAGAGAGAGAGAGAGAGAGAGAGAGAGAGAGAGAGAGAGGGGGAGAGAGGGAGAGAGAGGGAGAGAGAGAGAGAGGGGGAGAGAGAGAGGGAGAGAGAGAGAGAGAGAGAGGAGAGAGAGAGAGAGAGAGAGAGAGAGAGAGAGAGAGAGAGAGAGAGAGAGAGAGAGGAGAGAGGGAGAGAGGGAGAGGGAGAGAGAGGGGGAGAGAGAGGGAGGGAGAGAGGAGAGAGAGAGGGAGAGAGAGAGAGAGAGAGGGAGAGGAGAGAGAGAGAGGGAGAGAGAAAGGGAGAGAGGGAGAGAGAAATAAGTCTATACTAAGAATGGAAGCAGGCTACGACTGTGTGGTACAATTTACTGGCGATTCCTGCTGGGGTAATGCTTACCTGCCCTAACATTGTGAGTGCAATGCTAACAGTGCTTGCACTCAAGGCGGCATTGTATGAAATAACTTCACGGTCTACAACAAATGGCTGGTTTGTATATAAATGGTTATGTTAAGGTTAGATGCGTTTCACTGCCTCTTATGTTAAAGAGAACTTTTCATCCCTTCATCCCTGTGTCAAGATACCGAGCCATCGTGAATCCCCTGGACATCCAGACTTCCAGGACCACCGGCAGCATCGTCCTGCAGGCGGCTCTCATCTGGCTCCTGGCTCTGGTCCTGGCCGTGCCGGAGGCCGTCTTTTCAGACCTGCAGACCTTCGACATCACCAGCACCAACGAGACCTTTGTCACATGCGCCCCCTATCCGCACACCGGGGAGCTGCATCCAAGGATCCACTCCACGATGTCCTTCCTCATATTCTACCTGATCCCCCTGCTGGTCATATTGGTGTACTACACCCTCATCGCTCAAAGCCTCTTCCGCAGTGCCTCCAATTTACCGGTGGAAGGAACCATCAACAGACGACAAGTCAGTGGATAAAACATTTGTTTGGATTTGATTTTATATCAAATCGATCAAAAACCTAGCATTTGTGTTGTGTCATACTTTTATTCCCAACAGGTTGAGTCGAGGAAGCGTCTGGCCAGAACCGTGCTGGTGTTTGTGGGCCTGTTTGCGGTGTGTTGGCTACCAAGCCACGTGGTCTACCTGTACCGCTCCTACCACTATTCACAGGTACATGTACATACATCTATAAATGATTTATAATCTATATACAGTGTATTATATTAAATAATATATATTTACTCACTCTCCTCTTTCTCCCGCACACATAATCTCTTTATATCTCTGACGTACACACCTTCACACACCCTCGTCCATCTCTCACTCCATCTCCCTCCTCTCTTCCATCTATCTATCCCCCCCCCCCCACACACACACACACATACATTCATGCTCTCCATCTCTTTCTCTATCTCCCTCCTCTCTTCCATCTATCTATCCCCCCCCCCACACACACACACACACACATACATTCATGCTCTCCATCTCTTTCTCTATCACTCCCCCCCCCCCCCCCCCCTCCAAGCCGGACACCTCGATGGTCCACTTCCTGTTCAGCGTTGCGGCCCGTCTGTTGGCCTTCACCAACTCCTGCCTGAACCCCTTGGCCCTCTACCTGCTGAGCAAGGGCTTCCAGCAGGACTTCAACCAGCAGCTCCGGGGCTTCTGCTGCCCCCTGGTGGTCCGGAGGGCCGCCTCACTCTCCCTGCAGAAGTCTGTTCACGTGACCTCGGTCCGCAGCACGCGACAGCAGTCCCTGGCCAGCCACCACGGACCCCCCGTTTACCAGGAAGGACACTTCTGAGGACCGTGGGGGGTTATTATAATAATTATAACTAGAATTTATGTAGCACCTTCGCTAGGTCGCTTATGTTGATGTGTGTGTGTCTTTGTTTTCTTGCAAAGTGTGTATAGTGTTATAGTGAGTAAAGTTTGTATAGTTTGTGCCACCCGCCTGTGTGTGATGCATTCGTATATATGTGCTTGATATCAGTAAATGTGAAGCCTTAACTACAGAATAGGTAATTTGTTATAATGACCCACAACGTCACCTCTAAACCCAGTATCAACTGGTCGAAGAAACCGCCATACCTCATGTCTAGTTTATGTCTGCCAAAACAAAATTCTATTCGATTCAATTTAAATGTGTTAATTGAAGCAATGGTCATTTTATTCTGATCATATTCATTCATTGAATTTATACAACGCTTAGTTTGTTAAAGTGTAGGTGAACCCCCTGTTTCATTTGAAACTCGAACACTCACATCATTCGAGGATCATATGATATATTACCGTGTTTAGAACAAACAATCCCTTTCAAGGTCCCTCATTGGCCACAACCAGAAAATGCCTGTCAATTCTTGCTGTGTTAACCTGTGACACGTGTTAACACTTGTAACAATTTATTTTTCACATTCCCAGCGGCCTTCCATAGCATTGTACCAGTGTACATTCACTATCAGTTATATTATGTAGTGTAGATGTATATCAGGTGTGTGCGTTGGTGTTCTTGGTTTGTAATTGTTGAGATAAATGTCTGTCCGTACATAGAACAAATGAACACTGTTCTAATATATGATGCTAACAATTTGATGTAATTTATAATCTGTTTTTTAAAAGTAACTGCTAAACTGAACCAAAACTGTATGCATATTGTAGGTATCTTCATTGCCTTACGTGTTGTGGACTTGAGAAGAGAAGTTTCAGGAATGTGTTTATACTGTAGAACATCCTACAGGCCTTATATCATAACTTTGCTGCCATTGTTGTCAATGGCTGTATGCCAATCGCTAAATGCTCACCTGGTTCACCTGTGATAATGGTGTTGAATATACTTCATGTGAACAAATAAAGGAGTGGTGTGGAACGATTGTTATTATGTTCCGATCAAATGCTTTTCCTCCATCCATATAGAGCTGCATTTAAAATGGAACAGGCCTGATTTGATGAGAGTGATATCCATCACCCATTATAAAAAATCATTCCTTTATTTGTGTTTTCTGGAAGATTAGGTTATACTGCTCACAACAAGTCAACGTCACCCGTTGTTCTGCTCCTCAAGTTTCAGTTGTACGTCACAGTTTACATGCAACAGGTCCTTCTCATTACATCTGTGTTTCGTTCTAATCGCTAAAGCCGCGATATGACGGAGCCGTCTCCTTATTTGGTGTTGGATGGAGAGAGAAGTCACACTCACAGCCAGGGAGGCTGATGATGAGCGGGCTTTTAATCATGGCGAACACTTTGTTTAATTATCGTTGGGGATGGCTCGCCAGCGCGGTGTGCTGTGAGATGTCAGGTGTCTACTTAACACGTCGCTCTGAGAGCCCTGTGAGACACTGGAATGTTTTAGAGCAGTGGTTCTCAAATAGGGGTAGGGAGAGGCGATGTACGGGGATCGACGTCTGATCAGTCATACTAGTCAATAGCACTACAGGACTATTGTCCGTGAGTCAATTATCCTTCTTTATGTTTTTTTAAACCACTGTTATCGAAATTATTTCTGTGTGTCTTTTTTTATACAATAAAACATGTATTTTATTACATGCATTATTTTCCCAGCTTATAGATTTTTCACGAAGAAGTTATTTTCTTCTCAAAATGAATTGAGAACATTCATGAGTAGGTACTATCACATTAAATAGATTAGGTTTCAAACTGACACTATAACATTCATTTGGGCTATGTGGGGTAGATAAGAACAAATCCAGTCTCTTTTATCAGCTGTAATGCGTTTTAAAGCAAAAATATGACACATTGGAGTCGTTTTCCTCCTGCCAGAAAATGATCTCAAGCCCTCTCTTGGTACTGAAATGTGTTATATGCCTTAAAATGAGTTGATAACATTCATGAGTATCACATTACATAAATTACATCCCATCCAGTGTCTATTACCAGCTGAAACACCTTCACATGGGCAAATATAAGACATTTCAGTCGTTTCCCTCCTGCCAGAAAATGATCTCAAGCCCTCTCTTGGTACTGAAGTGTTTTATATGCCTTACAATTAGTTGATAACATTCATGAGTATCACATTACATCGATAACATCCCATCCAGTGTCTGTGCCCCCCTCCACCTCAACTGTGCCCTCCTTCAAAAAGAACAGTGAAGTGGTCATTGCAGTCATTGAATCACCTGACAAGACTGACAAGTTCATTCTTCGCCAGAGTGAATTCAATTCTCTAGCACCACACAAGTGGCTACTGGGCTAGGTAAACTTTTTTTTTTACACAGCAACCATCACATCTGTATTCATTTAGATTTTGTACAGTCTGACAAATTATTACTAATTTAATCATTTTTTTCAGACAATTGAGTGCTACCTCAGAGCCATACTGAATGTGAAAGGGTTAGGGAAAAGAATATATATCCTCAACCACTATTCTGCCGGAGTCATAGTTTTAGGAGCACGGTCTGCCATGGCCAATCACTCATTACGCAAGGTAAAAATGCTAAAATTGTATCAAAGCTAACATTATTAAACATTTAGAAGATGAAAAGCCCTCTAAAATATGTTTTTTAATAATTGCTATTACAGCTTAACTTTGACAACTACGATGGAGTCACAGGATTCATGAATGTTGCAAACAACCACTGGTCAGAACCTTAATGAACATATTACAAAATATATCCTCAATAATAATAATCTGCCAATAGTGAAATTCTAATGAAATGTAATTTCTCCTCTCAACAAGTTGAACCAAAAAGTGTTTGTCATGGATCAAGAGTCAGGTGTTGCTGCGGAACGGTTTCGGTAGGGTCCGCTAATAATAATGTAGATTACATTTTAATAAATGTTATTAGTTAATTTTGTTTAAATTTTGTATCATTTTTTATTTAACATTAAAGAATGATGCAATGTAACAACTTTTTTTGTTTGTTTGTAGCAAAGTAGGCCCTCATTGAATTAAAATGACAATCAGGATGAAATATGTTTTGAATCTTTCAACCATCACTACAGCCAGTTCTTCAGGAGGCGGCAGAACCGCTATCAGAAGACTGATTGGGTGGATGTAAAGTGGCAGCAAGCCACAATCAAACACAGCATTCAAAAGGATGGTTTTAACTGTGGTGTTTTTTCGTCATGAAGGTAATGTCTTCATCCCCTGATAAATAGTTTGAATATGAAAACATTTGTTTGTTTTGGCTTGATTGTTGTAAACACATGACTGCTATGGGGTTGTGCTGAGGGCAGAACACAGACAAGGAAAATGGATGAAGTTAAACTGATTAATTGTTAGAAAAATCCTGGGCAGTGAAGTGGAAATGTCTGGCACGGGCTGTAGCAGGGGTAAGATCAAAATGGTGAAGTGTCGAGGCAGGGGGAGCTGAGTGGCAGATGTCTGGCTGGACCTCTGAGCATCATAACAAAAGTATGAGCTTGGTAGAACATGAACCTAACTTGACACTTGGACAAACTATCAAACTAAGAGGCAGGAACGCCATAATAATAATGGCATCCTTAATTCTTTTCACCTAAAAGTTTCTACTTTGTATTTCTATGATAAAACAGATGGCTACAGACGTTGTGGAGGCTTTTCCCGTTGTCCCCAAGGGAATAGAAATACCCACATCACTAAAGGACTTAAAAGACCTGAGGATCTCCATGGAAAATAATGCATAGTAAGAAAATACATGTTTGGCAGTGTAGCGTCTCCCAAACGCGGTATGTTGATGTGTTCCCAGAAACCACAACGTGTGTGTACTGTTTTGTTGAGTTCTGTTGTGACTTATTTGACATCTCTTCCTGTTTCACAGGTTAAAGACTTTTTGAAGTAAAGAGGAGCATCTCATCTGAACCTGATGTGAGTAGAATTGTGTGGCAAACAGTGGCGGCTGGTAGTTTTTAAAGTGAGGGAGGAAGGACCGCGCGCTTGGTTGCCATTGGCCTGCTTGCACTGTTGGTGTATGGTGGCATAAGAATGGTGGCATTCATGTTGTTTCAGGGTGTTTTCAGGGTGTTTTGGTGAACTACAAAATAGTAGGGAGGGATAGTTATGTGAATAAATTTGATACAAAGCCACCAGTGGCATCACTGTAATTTGAAAGCTGGTGGGCAGCATGTCTTTGAAATGGACTACAAGGGCAGAAGGAAAGGATGCAAAGCCTATAAGTCAAATCAGGCCTACTCTTGATTTGTAAAAGTAAATAAAAAAATCTGGGCCTATTTTTGCCCTCAATGACTGAAATTATTGGTTGTAATTTAGCTATGTTTATTTTCAGGTACAATTATTTTAAGGAAAGACTGACCAAAAGTGATGCCATTTAAAATGCATCATGCTCTGAATCATTCACCCTTTCCACAATATCAAACAGAATGGTCAGAGTAGCAAACTAGTAAAAGAACGAGAACATTAGTCTAGATTCAACCTGATCTATAGGCATGGTGCCTAGCAAGGAAAGTCGCATAGCAGCACCAACGTGAACTTGACACTAGTCGTGGCGTTTGGTTGCCCTATAAAGATTTTTCACATCAGGGAAACCATGAACACCCCACGTTGGAGATTTGCCATTATTCATTAGCAAACAGGGCCAGCAATACAGTCGATTGCTAGTAATGCTACCAGTAAGCCATGAGTACCTAGCAAACCATGTAGCACCCACAACACTGACGTTGCCATTACTTTTGGTGATCTCGATTTTGCGAAGTGGCCTACCTTTTTCTTTGGTCGCTAACTTAGCACTGTAACTCAATGAATGGAATGCTTTGTGTAATTAAACATGAACAATGTCCTCTGTTTCCATTGTACACTTTATTCGCAAATGTTAGGATCTCGTTATCCTTCAGATGATTTCACCTGCTTTGCGTCTCTAAGACTGAGGTTTGTTTGTTATCGACAGCGTTGCCAGATTGGGTAAATTTCCCGCCCAATTATAATTTTCCCAGCCTAAAGCGGTTAAAAGTAGCCCAATTGGGTGGGAAATCTGGCAACACTGCTCACCAGCCAGGGATCCTGCTGATTGGTTCATAGCGCAGCGCGACTAGATTTTTGCGTGAATCAGACGCCTGTAAGGTCACACCCACTCAGAGGAGGTCTTTCCTCCTCTCTCCCATGAAACCCATGTTAGTCACCGGCCGCCAGTACTTTCTGGGAAATGAATGGGAGTCAACGGAGGCTGAGGGAGGACCTTCCTCCCTGAAGTGATTGTCAAAAGGCGATAGGGGGTGCTAATTTACCCAGGGAAACGAACATTATATATTCAAAGGCATTAAAGTAGTCATATTTAAGGGCATTAATTCATTACAGTAGTCTGGGCAATCTAGACTACTGTAATGTTCAAACCATTTAACAAAAAGGTTTGAACATTACCTTTTTGAAGAAGAAAGTTTTTGGACATCATCCCAATTTTTTGTCATATGCCGGATGACCTCAAGACGTATTGTTGTGAATGAATCTACTACATGTAATTTATTAGATGAGATAGTAGATTTGCTGAGATGTAGCCTACTACCTCTGAATTAACCATGCACTACCACTAATAAAGAAGTACTCTCTTAACCTCGTCTTTTTAATTCCAAAGCTACTCTGCACTCTGTCCTACAAACTAATGGCTTTTTAACAAACTGCGCCTGGATTCATTTCCAGCACCTCCCATCTGACTGTTATTGGGGTTTCACAGTGTAACTGATGTTACTTTTGTTATCCTGGGGGTTGGGTGCTATTATTCCGGGTTTGTGCTGCTTTTGCCTCAGCCCCCGATTGCACAAAAATGGAAGACGACATAAGGACCTCCGGCAAGCAGGTCAATCGGCCACTCAGATTCATGTTGTCTTAAGAACTATATTCTCAGTCTGGCGCATACATAACTATCGAAATAACTCTGTCTCCTCCAACATGACCTCATGAATGTGAACTATTACAACTGATGGGCCTAATCTGCAAGAAACACTTAAACAAAATCGTTTTTTTATCTTTTAGAAGTGGTCTTTTTGAATCCATACATTTTATTATTAGTGTGAGAATATTATGACATCGATAACAAG
>NC_082395.1:4037284-4062221 GCF_031168955.1 Gadus macrocephalus | reverse complement strand
GAGTGCATCTTGACAGTTCTGAGAATGTGAGCCTGTTACAAGCAAAAATATGTCGCTGCTGCTGCAGATCGAACGTCTAACATTACACCTAAACAGCATTGTCATGTTTACATAAGAGCACATACTAATAAAATATATTGGGCTTTACTTCCTCCTATTTTCTCTGTTTACTAAGATGCGCACCTGAAGGCTTGCCCGTTCGGGAACTCTGATCAGTCGGTCACTCAGCAATCGCTGGCACTTCTTATGTCTCTGACTTGTTGTGATGTGCATCAAACAGTATCCCAACCCCCCACGTTCAGCGCGCATCGTACAAAAGTATGCCTCAAGTCAAAAATCACCGCTCCATTATTTATATATACAAACACACGCGCTTACCCAGAAAAATAATGCACACACATTTAGACATATGACTGGATAGAACATTACATTCTAACAGTTACAAAATCACATTCCAGTATATTATAATTTACTACAAGACATAATAGTACATTTTAACGTACTGCAAGACCGAACCGTACATTATAAGTTACTGTAACCCCAACACATAAAAGTTACAACACACAACAGTTCATTATATGTTACAAAAACACATAAAAGTACATTGTTAGTAACTACACTATATAACAGTACATTCAAAGTAACTTCAACACAGACCAGTAGATTTTAAGTTGCAAGACATCAAAGTGCATTATAAGTTACCACAACACATGAAAGTACCTGGTTGTCAGATAACTCCAGCAGTACACGATAGTAAAGGTGTTTGCTGTGCCAGGTCCAGCATTCTGTTGAGCTGCAGAGTCTCAAACATGCAACAGTAGGTTGCGTTCATGTAATTTAAGACAGCCCGACATTTATAGATATTACAGACACACACACCAGGGGAAGCTGGAAATAGAACCAGCACCAGTGTGTGTGTGAGTTTGTGTGTGAGTGTGTGTGTGTGTGTGTGTGTGTTTGTGTGTGTGTGTGTGTGTGTGTGTGCGTGCGTGTCTGTGTGTATGTGTGTGCGTGTGTGTGTGTGTGTGTGTGTGTGTGTGTGTATGTGTGTGTGTGTGTGTGTGTGTGTGTGTGTGTGTGTGTGTGTGTGTGTGTGTGTGTGTGTGTGTGTGTGTGTGTGTGTGTGGTGTACACAGGACTGGTGTGTATGTGTATGTTTTTGAATGTATTTGTGCCTTATTTTCACCAGTTCTCAAATTTGAATTGTCAATATGTTCCCCAGGATTAGTTTTGTTGCCAACCTGTGTTGGCAACAAAACCAATATTGTGTGGCATTGTGAGGTGGATCTCAGAGGAAGTGATCACTCAGAGGTCCGTTGGTTTTGGATACAGGCCTGTCCTCCCAAACCCCTATGCTCTGCCTACGAACAAAGAAACAAAATGTTAAATGTTTTTTTTCACTTTTGTATGAACTGTTTTACTCACTTCCCCACTTCTGAAATTACTTCCCTTACTATTAATCCAAGCCGGGTTCAAAGTCTCACATTTCTGCTTCCGCATTCACTGCCTGCCAATCTGGAAAGTTAACACATAAAGAGAGTGAACCACAGTCTCACCGACACTCACCTTCACCACACGCACACCATCTCAGCTCACTGCACCAAAGTCATGGAGTCATTTCAGGTAGGTGGCTGTGTCTACCGATTGCTAACCTTTTTGTAATGACCATGTTTTATCACTTCAATGTCACGTTGCCAGGGAAAAGTGAGTGAATAAACATTGTTAGTATATGCGACAGGTGAACCTCATAAGATGTGGTTTGATTTCATTGGTTATTGCCAATTATCCCTATCTCGGGATTTTGGGCAATATCCCATGATTGAGATCTCTAACTCGGGATATTGTTTTCATCGCAAAATGTCCGTCTCGTCACGCAAATAAAAACGAATAAACTGCTAATAAAAATAAATCAATCCCGTCAAAAAGTGTTGTCTTGTTTATTTTTGGAGTGTTCAAGTGTAGTATATACTACAACAATTATTCGCCTTTGGCAAATAATTGTTAAATATTGGGGGAACCAGGTAAGCATTGATGAAGGGATGCTAGTCAGAGAGAAGGCAACAAATAATCACAATTTCTTACTGAATTTTCAACAGGACCTATTATATAAAGGTATATAAAGGTCAATGTCGACCATGTGTGAGCGTGTTGTGATACAGTTGTATTTAATCTTGAGGTACAGCTTTATGCAAAAAAAAAATATATATATTTGTTACTTTCATTGTCTCAGATCACATCCAGTGTGTTATGGCCCTTCTTCAGATTGTAGTTTACATTGATGGAGCCGGTAGGCCTACATTACATGACAGAATTATTGTCTGTAGTATACATAAAAGGACTTTTTCATATGAAAAAAACGAATAAAGAAATCATATTCTAAATCATATTCCTACATTCCTGAGGTGAAGAACAGCATGTAATGTCAGGGATATGAACATGTTATTCACTCAACATAATTAATAAAACACATTGATTGCATATCTGATCTGCTTGGTAACCTGCATCTCTGTGATCTGTTTTCCGTGTTTCCGTGCGTGCCCAGGGACCTTTCGTCGAGGGGGGTGTGAAGATCAGCCACGCGTTCCTGGACGGGGAGCACCGCTACACGGTGAAGGGGGTCCGCACACACAGCGGGCGGGGGCCAGCGTTCGCCAGGTAGGTCTACCTGTCGCCTGAGACTGCCCAGACTTCATGGGGACTTCCTGTTTTGCCTCCGCTATGCTGGTGGTGGTGGTGGTGGTGGTGAGGATTGTGTTTGTTCACACGAAACGCAGTAAACATCCTGTGAGACGTGGAACAACCACAACAACCTGTTACCACTGTTGGTTGTTCTTTGTTAGCATTTGCTTTCCAACAACCGCTGCCATTGACTTGCCGCGTGACTTTAGTCGAGCTCCTGTTCATTTGAAGGGAATACACTTTGTTTACCTTCCAAAGATTTCCAATGCGTTCAGAATAGCTGCTTTTTTGAAAGAAGTGCAAGAAGTGCATTTTAGTTTGACTGCAAATACTGTTTGTCTCTAAAGAATAAGAAACTGATTAAAATAAATTAATAAGCAGTACCCACCGTAACATTTTCGCTGGCCTCCATTCTGCTTTCTACTTTTCACTATCCCTGTTATTGGGCCCATTATATACATTATAAAAACGTGATGCCTTATGCCTAAATTAATTAATAATAATAATAATAATACATTTAATTTAGAGGCGCCTTTCAAGACACCCAAGGTCACCTTACAGAGCATATAGTCATCATTCAAAACTATGTAAAACAGACTAGGAATAAAAGGAAAACAGAGGTTAAACATGAAGAATAATAATAATTAATAACACTCAAAGACGCCTAAAGTGAAGGGGGGACCTCACTAACCACCACCAATATGTAGCACCCACTTGGGTGATGCACGGCAGCCAATCGGTGCCAGAACGCTCACTACACACCAGCTTGAGGTGGAGAGTTAGGGATGTACGATGGAATTGTGTTAATATGATTATTATTAGTGTTATTGCTACTACTTTTGAAGTTATAAGTAATAGCATTATACTATTACTTGTTACTTGGAGCTACTATTACTTGCAGTAACAAGAAATATAAGTGGTATTTTTTAGCAATAGTAGTATAAGTATTAGTAGTCATAGAAGTACTATAAGTTCAGTAATCGTTCTGCTGGGGTATCACTCTTGTATCAGAGTGTGAATGTAGTGTTGTGGTCGTGACAGGAAGGGAGACATGCTGACCTGCATCAACGGCAGCAGCCTGGCGGATATTCCCCCTGACGAGCTGGCACACCTGCTGACCGAGGGGAACCCCAAGTTGGTGAGCTCATCATCTGGAGACAATCGCAACCACACGCTTGTGAATGAGTGGCGGGTATATTGTACATTGGGTACATTGAACGCATTGGGTACATTGAGCACATGTTCAAGTATGGTGCACAGGTATGCTGTGGAAAAACCCCACCACTAAAGTTGTCATTTCAGTCGTGGCACCTTTGTTAAGTTTTAAGTCCAGTTTGTCTCCATAGAAAACTTTTAGAGCAATTTGTGAACAAACTTTGATTCAGAATGTTCTCTAGAGACTCGGCTGCATGTGAAGCTTGCATTTGAGGACAAGAAAACCACAGTTTTCAGAGCCATCGGAGGCACTTGACAGGAAGTTGACCTCAGTCTGAATTACATTAACCAGCTCAGATCTGAAAGCCCGCAAATGTCCTAAATGAACGCCGTATTGAACACTCTCCGAAGAAAAAAAACCTGCATGTGTAGCATGGTGTTGTTGTAGTGGTTTTCAACGACGGCTTGTCCAATTCAGTTTTTAATCGTAAAGTTGGTTTGAGATGTGTGAACAGAGATTGTGTTGTGTTCCTCTTCGGTCTCTTCAGACGGTGCACAAGGCCACCAGGAAGAAGGAGGCTTCTGAACACTGCCCCCTGGAAAAGGATGCCCTCCATCCCTTCAAGAAGGAGTCCGGTGTGCTCTGCTTCTCCATGGAGATGAGGAGAGAGGAGGACCTGGGGAAGGGAGAATGCGGCATTGGGGGTGGGGGGGGGAGTGGGGAGGAGGCTGAAGAGGGAGGGCGGGGTGAGGCCGGGGAGGGCCCGGCGGAGGAGGCGAACGGGGGAGGGGAGGGAGAGGGGCGTGGGGTGCTGGTGGTGAAGCTGACCAACGCGAGCCTCTCTGTGGTGAAGGGGCGTGGCTGTGCCGCGGGTTGCCCCGTCCTCGAGTGCCAGGGAACGGGATGCGCGTTCAACGAGGTGGTGTTGATGGCGGACTCATGCACGGTGACCAGCGGTGAATATATACACATATTTATTTGCGTTGTCTCACTATGGGGACGGTAGTCACCTTACCGATACCCTGAAAGTACCGCAGGCCGAGTCAGAGTCTCTGATCGATCCTCTCTTCTGGCTCCTAAAGCGAGAGGATCGATCAGAGAGTCTGAGTGTTCTTTAGACCATTCTTACAGGACCTGATCAGAAAAACCTTCTGCTCTATAAAAGTGCATTGAGCTGCTAAAGATTAAATCACCCATTTTGATTAGTTGGGGTGGGGGGAGACGACATTGACAATTCAGTCAAAATGCGTTCTAAATGGGACCTGGGTGGGGAAACGGAATGCAGAACCAGTGGCGTCACTAGGCTGTTTTATTCGGGGCTAAAGCCCCGGATATTATTTAATTAGCCCTGAATAAAAAATTTGGGTACACAATAAATAAATATTTATTGGTATACTGGTAACTATGGAATGCATTAAGTCAATTCAGTCTAGAAGTAAAGAAATAATTCTAGTCACTAATGGTAGCTAGTTATTTAAAGAGAAACATGGGGATTCCAGGGAAATCTCAAAATAAAGTTGACCACCTCAAGTGAATTAACCTATCCTATCCCCAGTCGGATCCATGTATATACATATATGTAATATCTGTCTCACTTGTATTTATTTTTCTCTGAAATAACTTTCGATGTTTGGGGATAGGCAGCACAGCAGCCAAGTAGCTATTTGAAGCTATAATAAATGGCATATTTTGTTTATTTAGGTTAAGCATTATGAAAGAATTTGCATGCACAGTAAAGCATACAATTTATTTTGGCATTTTCATTTTCCCGTTGGGCTAAGCCCCGGATGTTCATGAAACCTAGAAACGCCCCTGTGCAGTACTAAAAATAGTGAGTTCTATAGATCTTCACACATTCTATACGGTTTCCCCACCATGCTTATTAGTATGGCTGCTAGCTCAATAAGGGCTATGTTTCATTGGGTTTAAAGGCACTTCCATTAGTTGGTCAATAGCCATTGGTGTGCGATTTGTAATTCATAAGCCAGTGGGATTTTGTCTGTTTCAAACCCATCAGGAGATTAAAAATGTTTATTCCATTGCTAGTGGCACTGGCGTCAGAGATACTTCACAGAGACATGCATTGACATTTCATTGTCTACATTCCGTAGATGTTTGTGCGTTTGTAATAAGTATTTTGAATGTATTTTTGTGTTGTATTTCCAGGCAACACGGCCATGTTCATGCAGGACAAAGTGCAGGGAAATATCAATCTTGAGAACATCCATTCCAGGACCTACCTCCGGGATCTCTGCGAGGACAACATGCCCTATGCGTCTAAGAATCCAAGTGGGTCATCGTCAAGCTTATAGAAGCCCCATTACTCGTGCATGTAGAGCGATCCCACACATGTTTACCTTCTAACGGCTTGGTTCACAAGGAACACCTAAGCCTGCTGACTTAAGGTATGTATGCTAGGGTGACTGCAGCACCTTCCGATCTATAAAGGTGCATTTAGCTGCTCTCGACTCATTCACCCGTTAGTACTTTGCAATCTCCATTCAGAAAATATAGCATAATATTAGCCTAATAGGCATCCATCTTACACATTGCATGATTTTTGTTCCATCTTTCGAAGAAAAGCCTTAATTTAGACTACGGTATAATGTTTGTTTAGAAGAACCATAAGTGGCCAGCAGGGGAGGAAAAACACATTTGTACTATGGCAGTGGTTTTCAAACTGTGGGGAGCGCCCCCCCTGTGGGGCGCCAGAGTTCTTCAGGGGGGGTGCGACGTGAGAAAAAAATAAACCCGAAGAAAACCCTGAAAGACGATGATTCAAATCATCAGTCGTACTTCAACTGTAGAAGTAACATAACTAAATCAATTTTCAACCGTTTATCTTCGTGCAAACCATTTAACAAATCTACACACTTGTATCTTCAATAATATCTCAACAGATTTCGATATCATTTAACATGTCTTCAGAATCAGTTTTAGTTTCATACCGCTTCGTTTTCAGCTGTTTTCATTGAAGACGTCAGCCCATTCTGATACACCTACTTCTAGACATCGTAACTCATTCCTTTTTCAACCGTTTACCATCGTTCCAACCATTAAACAAATCTACACACGTGTATCTACACACGTGTATCTAAACAGAATTTTGATAGCATTTATACTTTTTTCAGAATCACAGTTTTAGTTTCAAACCGGCGTCGTTTTCAGTTGCTTATAATAATTTAGGTCACCATAGCAACGCCGGTAAACAAACCCCACCGAATAGTCGAATCTCTGGACTGAAAAGGCAGATCTGATTCGACTCAGAAAATTCAGAGTCGGGGACCCTGAATGAATCTGTAAACTGGCAGTTTACACAGATTAAGATGTTCAAATGTATTTAAAAAAGGTTAAGCTAAAACATGCTTAGATAAAGTTGTTAAATTGTGTTGTTTAAAAACGCAAAAAGATGTTGTAATGTTTCAGAAATATGTTTGAAATGTGTGAAATAATTAAAATAGCTTTCAAAACACAGGTATTTAGAAAAAAAAATTGGGGGGGGGGGGGCTCAGCTGAATTTTTTTCTCTGAGGGGGGGCTCACTCTCTCACACTTTGAAAACCCCTGTACTAGGGGATCAGGATTTTCCACCGTTGACAAACGGCAATTCGAATCGGATGCAGTTACGGCAATATTCTGGTGGGAAAGTACTGGCTGTCGACATTGTTGGCCACCACATGGTCACATGGCTCTCTGTGTTTGTGTGTCATGACAGCGGAAATGACGATATACTCCTACAAGTCAACCGTCACGAACGAGACCTTCAGAGGCGTGCCGGTGGTGCTGAACTTCACCGAATCCGAGAGCTTCCTCAAATGCACCAAAAAGGACAATGGGGCGATCCTACGGGTGGAGGTATGACTGAGAAGATGAGTGAGTGGGAGAGAAAGTGAACGAGAGACTGAACATGAATGCGTTGGTGCGTCAGTCAGTGAATGTGGGAGTGGGTGAGCGAGGGATCTAGTGAGTGACAGATTAATGCGCTCATTAATGACCTTCAAATGGGAGGTATGGGATGTGCTATAGACAAGCTAAATGTAGCTTGTCACCCTGTGGTTCCTAACTTGCATTACGACGACGCTAGGACAACCCGCTACATGAAGCAAACACACCAGTGCATATGGTCGGTGGTTATTGATCCAGTATCCTTCCCTGCAGGCCTGTGACAAGCAACGTCTGAGGCTGATCTGCAAGCAGGATGAGTCAGTCCTCGCCTTCCTCTTCTACATGAAGGGGACGATGACAGGAGAGCACCAGTTTGAGTCTGCGCTGTGCGAGGGCTGGTTCATTCAAGTCCTGGACAAGGAGAATGTGCTGGTGGCCAATCCGCCAGTGCCCAACAATGAACCGTCTTTCTACTTTGTCATTGAGAAGTAGAGAAGCGAACCCAATTGGTTGGGGATTCATCAGGGATGAATACCACTGCTGCCCGCTTGCGACATCTCACGCTTACTTGTGGCCATATAGGGTTGCTCTGTGAGTAACCCTATATGGATCAGTGTTCAGCTAACCCTATGGATCAGTGTTCAGCTTGTGTACGCCACACCACGTATAGACACGTACCTACGCACACACACACACACACACACACACACGCGCACGCGCACACACACACACACACACACACACACACACACACACACACACACACACACACGCACACACACACACACACACACACACACACACACACACACACACACACACACACACACACACACACACACACACACGTAAACTCATACACAGATGTACATATATACTGTTTGATCCCTGATGAAATACAATTGATCCTCTCACTGATATATAGATCAGAAAACAAAAAACGCTTTTCAAATGTTCTTTTCTCTTTTGAGGCCTTTTTTCAAATCCCTCATTTTGAATTGTTCTTGTTATTTTCCTTATTTTTCCTGTTCTCATACTAAATTGTTATTAGAAAACAGAAATAGGAGCCTGTTCAAAAACTTTCATATTTACATCACCCACTTTCAAACATTGACTGTATAAATGACTAAAAAAAAAAAAAAATGCATGCAGTCATTGTTAATAAACATTAAAAAGTGAAGCACAAAATAAATATATGTACTAGTTTTTTACTTGGTCGAGTGAAGATATCTGTGTTGTCACAATTTACGTGTAATTGGCTTAGTTGTAAGAGCGAATGAGGACCTATTTTATTAATAATAATTTAGTAAAAAACTGTTAAAAATGTTATTGAGAATGTCATTATAATTCATTACCTGTATCTTACTCTCAAATGCATACATACTACATCACTGTTTGGTAGTCATTTTGATTGGACCCCATTAAGTTTCGAGTCAGATGTTGTAGGAAGCAACACCGTTAATATGACATTATTGACGTATGACGTTATTTTTGCATTGGACATAGACATTTAATGTTTTTTCAAGTATTGAGGAAAGTTACTACAGCACATAAAAGTATACAATCAGTTCCTACAATACATAACAGTACACTATAAGTTACTGCAACACAAAACAGTAGATTTTAAGTTGCAAGACATAAAAGTGCATCATAAGTTAGGGTTAGTAGTAACTGTCTCTCAGCTAACTCCAGCAGTACACGAAAGGTGTTTGCTGTGCCAGGTCCAGCCTTCTATGGATTGCAACCTGGGGCGTTGTTAGACCAAGAGCTTTGCTGGGGCACAGGCCCCCAACTCCCAATACACTAATGTGCGCTCAATATGAAATAGATGGCTACAGAGGGGTATTTACAAGCTTCAAAATTATTATCGTCACTGTCATACTGTAGGCTATATTAAGGCACTGGTAAAGGTAAGGAATCAAAGATAGATTCATGAGTACCGTACAATGATATTTATTTAAACACATACACACCTCAAAAATGTACAAACAATATATCCTCTTACCATGTAAGATAAGAAAGACTCAGATTACTAGCTACATAAAGTAACTCACAAACAAATAAACAAAAAGTCTCTTTATGACCTACACCTCTTTATGACCTTCATGCCCCGTTTACACCATCCCGCTAATAGATAGATAGATAGATAGATAGATAGATAGATAGATATATACTTTATTAATCCCGGGGGAAATTCAAGTATCCAGTAGCAGCCGAAAACACACATAAAAACAGTGCAGATGGATGTGCAAAAATACAGATATAAATAAATATAAATAAATAAATAAATAAATAAATAAATAAATAAAATGTCCATTGTTGTAATCTATTGTCCTCCCTGCCTTTACTGGGAGCTGTTGTACAGTCTGATGGCCAGGGGGACGAAAGAGTTTTTTAGTCTATTAGTGGAGCTGGACTGGGACAGCAGTCGGCCACTGAAAACACTCCTCTGCCTGGTGAAGGTGTCATGCAGAGGGTGGTGGGTGTTGTCCAGGATGGACAGCAGTTTGTCAAGGGTCCTTCTCTCTGCCACTGTCACCAGAGAGTCCAGCTCTGTTCCCACTACTGAGCCAGCACTCCTCACCAGTCTGTCCATTCGACCAGCGTCTCTCCTCCTGCTGCTTCCTCCCCAGCAAACCACAGCATAAAAGAGCACGCTGGCCACCACAGACTGGTAAAACATCTGCAGTAGTTTTTTGCAGATGTTGAAGGACCCCAGCCTTCTCAGGAAGTACAGACGGCTCTGCCCTTTCCTGTATAAAGCTTCCATATTTGCCCTCCAGTCCAGCTTGTCGTCCAGCTGCAGTCCCAGATATTTATAGGTCCTGACCACCTCCACATCGACCCCCTCGATGGACACGGGTAGGAGATGTGGTTTCTTCCTTCTGAAGTCCACCACCATCTCCTTGGTCTTGGAGGAGTTCAGCTGCAGATGGTACAGATGGTAATGGCCGCTAATGGCCGATGGACCACCGATGTGGAAGTCGGGGTGTTTCGGGTGACATCGGGCTAAAAATGTATGATCGGGTCAATTTATCGGGGTAGCATTTACACATACCCGATGTTATAACGATAACATAACGATGTATGCCAGGGAAGACACCCGAAGTGCGTTTGGCGTCATTTGACGTCATTTCGAATGACGCCAAACACGTCAAATGACGCGTTTGGCGTCATTTGGCGTCATTTCGGGAGAAGGCAAAGGGGAGACTGGTTTAGACTGATATTTATTTATATATTTATTTATATTACAATAGCGATTTTATAATAATAGAACGCCGGTTCTAAATGGGCGAAGTACCCTGTAATTATAAAAGTAGGACATCCATCCATCACCCCCTATTTATACCCAAGTGGGTGCTACATATTGGTGGTGGTTAGTGAGGTCCCCCCTTCACTTTAGGCGTCTTTGAGTGTTATTAATTATTATTATTCTTCATGTTTAACCTCTGTTTTCCTTTTATTCCTAGTCTGTTTTACATAGTTTTGAATGATGACTATATGCTCTGTAAGGTGACCTTGGGTGTCTTGAAAGGCGCCTCTAAATTAAATGTATTATTATTATTATTATAAGTGGCAGATTGAGGGTCTTCCTTAACACAATCTGGTCACTCACAATCGTTATTTGTCTAGGGTTCTCAAGGGTCTTTCGTGTGTTGAGGTTGCCGATATAAAGACGATAAAACACGATAAAGCGCGGAAGATTAACGAATATAGCCGATGTGCCCAGGAAAATTCCCGAACGATTTGCGATGTCTTACGTTGTACTCCCGTTCTATTCCCGATTATAGCCGATTAGCCCATAGCAACACCTGGTAACCGATTCTACCCCGATAGACCCAAAATTAACAAACATGTTCGTTCTTTGCCGATGTTGCCCGTTGTTGCCCGATAATTGAGCATTTCTTCCCGTTTCTTCCCGTTGTCTAACGATGTTCTCGGGAAGAGTAACGGTGTTTCCCGATGCAACCACGCTATTTGCCGATGTTATAACGATAGCTGCTGATTTAGCCATCGGGCACCATCGGGGCCCACTATCGGGTAGGTGTAAACAGGGCATCACCTTTTTATCTAAAGCAGTATTATGCAGGAATGCTCCCTTTTAAGGAAAGTTGTGCCTTAGGCTAACAAACTCTAACAAGATGGTAAAATCTAAAATGCACATTCACATTAATACCAAGCTGTGTGGAAACAGCATAAGTTTGGCAGAACGACATAGACTAAAAATATATCTCCCCTAGGTCACAGATATCCTCCTCCATATTCTGAATAGCTTTACGTCAAGCCCCCATCAAGTCCTCATCCAATTCTTGCCTGTCTCTCTCCTCCTCCTCCTCCCCCTGCCTGGCCCTGGACTGCCCAGCCTGTGCTCTTTCTCCCCTCTCTCCTCCTCCTCTTCCTCCTCCTCCTCCTCCTCCTCCTCCTCCTCCTCCTCCTCCTCCTCCTCCTCCTCCTCCTCCATCTCCATGCCCCTCAGTTAGTGTAGAAGCCACTAGCCAGCAACATCCACATAGGCCTAAGTATACTCACTGCATGCATTTCATAGGCTTTCCTACTTAAAGATGAACTGAACTGAAATTTGAAGTTTAGTTGATATGACAGATGTATTGTCTGCCTTCTCATAAGCTTTCTCAGGAAAGCTTACCTTTTTTCGCATAGACAAAACTGAATAGGCAAAATTGATATGTCCAATGGAAAATCAGTCAGATAGCGTATTCCAGGTTGTTTTTTGAAAATGATAAAACTATTGAATTTACCGTAGGGTCCTATAGCCATCCTGGCAATACTGCGGTTCTTTGTAGCTTAAATACTAAAGCCTTCATACTGACTTTTAGTGGCTTTTAATATAGCCCAATCCGATTTTGTCGATTATAGGCTACATTTTCAAATGCAGCAGACTTATTTAAGTTTGCCATCAAACCATTGATCAAATCACAGCACATCATACTAGCAATTGATGGCTATTACCAGCATAAATATTAATGTTAACGTTAATGTGGGCAATTATCATACCTCCCTCGTCCTCCTCAGCTCTCCTCCCTGCTCCTCTCCCTCTGCCTCTGTTCATGAAGAATTCCTGATGTCCATCTGAATCGTTTTTCAGAAGGCTAATGCAGGGACGTCCCTAGGAATTCTGGGCCCCCTGACAGAATTCAGTTATGGAGCCCCCCCCCCCAAAAAAAAAAAATATTTAAAATATATATATATATATATTATATATAGCCTACATTTTTTATGTTATATATTCATTCACATTTTATAATCAGTAAATATTGGGTAATACTGGGTCGAAATTGGGTGGTCATTATCATCAGAAGAAAATGAATAACAACTGAATAACAAAATGATAAACCTACCCACTTACCTAGGCTACTTTGTACACTAGATAGTTGGTTAGTAGTTACACATTTACCTGGCTTGTAGTTACTATAGACAGAAATAAGCTAATAAACTGTGACAGTACTGCTTCTACTTAGACTGTCCTCCTTCTCCCCTTCTTCTATTTCAACCTCACTGGTTTCTTCTGTGGGTTCATCATGGCTTGAAGAGGGCCCTGACTCTAAGATACATCATATAATTCAGAATATGTCTCATAATTATCTGAGCATATTAAACAATGTTGTCAACAGTCTATTTGATTGGATTGAGCTGGGCATGACTAAATATGTATTTGTATGTTTTGATTTGCTGCATTAGCCTACAACAAATAGCAGCTATTAATCTAAGGGTAGACTACTTGTAATTTTAGCTGACTTAAAACTTAAAAGTCAGCTAAAATGTAAGTACCCTTGGTTTAATGTCTGCTAATATTGTAATGCAGCCAATCAAAATATTCAAAATCTGTTTAAATAAATGTTATTATCATGCTGGCTAGCAGTATGGAATGCACGTGAAAGTCGTAAAAGTATGATGTAAGACACCTCAAGGTTTCAGGCTATTGCATCAGCCAGGGAGGAAGTGAATGATGTTTTTTGGTGCTCTATCCTTTGTAAAAGAGGGCGGTGTCATAATCAAAAAAAAAACTGCCAAATAAATATGCTTGAGATCACATTCTGGTCACATCCCTTTGAAAAGGTTACACAGAGTTTCGGTTCTCATTCATTTCATAGTCTTCATTTTGTAGATGTTTATGAGTTTGTGTCCAGCGTGATGAATATGTTAAGATTCACAGTTCCATGCGGAGAGGGCAGATTCACGACGCTCAAAGAGAAAAAAAACATTTCTCTTGAGACCGTTGATTCCCAGCGATACCTCCGGAGCCTCAGCAAGGAGAACATGCCCTTTGCTTCTCCCAATCCAGGTGGGTCCTAACATGAAAGCTGCTGTGAAGCTCCTGGCTTGAATTGCAGTTATCTTTGGTTTGCAGTGGAGTGCCGATCTTGTGGCCCCCACATGGTCACATCTCTGTGTTTGTGTGTCACGCTAGAGAGAATGACCATACACTTCTACAAGGCCAACCAGACCGACAAGAACTTCAGAGGCATGCCGGTGGTCCTCAACTTCACCGACTCCCAGAGCTTCCTCAAATGCAGCAGACAGGACGAGGGGGCGATCCTGCGAGTGGAGGTATGGTCCCTGAGAGAGCGGATGGGTATGTGTCTGTGCTCGCGTGTGAGAGTGAGTGAGTGAATGTCTTAGTAAGTTATGATAGAGTAAATGTACGAGGGATTGAGGGAAGAATGCATTCAGTAATGACCTTCAAATGGTTATGAGTAGTCAGGACCGGCCCTGAACAATTTGGCGCCCAAGGCAAGATTTTTGCTGGCGCCCACTACCCCGTTGGATCACACAGTAAATCCGACTACCAGTGTTCATACACAGAGAAGCTGCAAAGCTTTGTCTTTGAGACTCTTTTATTTTAGATAGAAAATTAAACACACAAAACGTATTACAAACCAAGCAACAAGCAATGAATCATAATACAATATGGTATGCACAAAATACTGCAGACGTTAGAACTTTTAATAATTAAAACACTTTGCAGTAAAAAAAAGCCTTGCAAAACAAGTGACAATGTATCACTCATACAATAAGGTATGCACAAAATACTGCAAAGAAATGCATGATGTTTACTTAAGGCATTCATAAGCAAAATAATAGATATGAGTTCAAATTATTGTAAATACAATTAAATGTAGTATGGTTAATCTAGTTCGGTTCGAACCAGAGATTAAACAAGCATCAAGTGAAGTGTAAAAAAATACAATAATATATTATATGAAAGATATGGGAAATGTAAGATATGCAAACCCCAAACTATCATCCAAATCAGCTTGAAAATAAACACTGCTCCAACAATGGTTACTACAATGCATTGGATAATTTAAGGATAATACCCCCATTTTACTGTGGGTTACAAACTGTTATGGACCTATGTACATAGCTGACATGTAGCTGACATGAGCAGCGGACCAGCTAGGTAAAGAGCTGATGTTCCTTTTCTTTTTTAAAAACAAACACTGCATGACTAGTTAACTCCGGTTAAGTTGCCCTGACAACCGTTGGCGGACTATTTGTATTTACTAAATAATAAAACCACATTTAAAAACACATATTGCTTCGATAAGTGAATAAATTAAACCAATAGCCATGTATTAAGCAGAGTTATGTATAAGAAACAGTTAGCTCCAGAGAAATAAAGATAGAAAGGTGAACAAGAGCCCGACAAAGTGACCAGTTGGCTATAGCCAGCCAGGCCTAAATTAAAAATAAACAAATTAAAGTTACTGTATTTCTGTCTTTTCCTGTTTATCCTCCTCTTCTTTCGTTCTCTTCCTCCCCTGGGCGGGCGCCAGAGTGTTTAGGTTTCCTTGACATTATGATGTGCAAATAGATAGCTTTCTCCTCTCCGGTCAGAATGACGTATCAAGTGGGTAACTAAGGAAACTCGCCCCTCCCAACCTCCCGATTCAGGGTAGAGTCTAGGGGGGGGGGGGGGGGGGGGGGGGGAACACGGAAACTAGGGCGCTCTTTTATTTTACATGTTATGTTATTTTATGTTATGTTATCTAATATTTATTTCGACATAACTACTGGTACTTAGTAATATAAACATTAAAGTTAAAGTTAGATGAATACAGTACGCAAAAAAAAATATTTTTGTCGCCCCCTGCGGATGGATGCGCCCTTAGCCTTCACCTATACTGTCTATGCCCAGGGCCGGGCCTGTGAGTAGTTATAGACAAGCAGCGTGTAGCTCGTCACCCTGTAGTTCCTAACTTGCATTGCGCACATGCTGGGGCAACACGCTACACAAGAAGCAAACACACCAGTGCACGTGGTCGGTGTTTATTTTCCAGTATTGCGTATCTCCTGCAGGCCTGTGACAAGCATCGGCTGAGGCTGATCTGCCAGCAGGACGAGTCAGCCCTCGCCTTCCTCTTCTACATGAAGAGGACGATGAGCGGACAGCACCAGTTTGAGTCTGCCCTGTGCGAGAGCTGGTTCATCCAGGTATTGCACCAGGAAACCGTGCAAGTCACCCATCAGCCGGCCACTCGGTCGGCCATGGAGGAAGACCCATCCTTCTACTTTAACATTCATAGTTATAGCAATTGACCTATGGTATGACTTGGGAGTTGGATAAAACTGCTGCGTGTGTAGCCACATTGCATGCTTCCTCGTGGCCAAGTTTGGTCCGTCTAAGAGTCACCAATGGATAAGTGTTTTGCCTGCACACCAAACACACCTGCCCACATCGACTCATGCACATGTCTACGATTTTAAGCACACACACTCACACACGTACACACACACACACACACGCGCGCGCACGCACAGAAAGACACGTGGCAAGACACACACACACTGACCACAAAAATGCAGTAGTGTGTAATAAAAAGGGGATCTGGAAAAGGTAGAATTCTTGTCAAAGACTTCTTTGTCTGCGTGAAATGTTGGACGTTTTTATTGATCATAAACAACGGGTCATGCTTTAACAAAGAATTCTCGAACATAACAGTTCAGATAGCACAAACTTATCAGAGAACACAAGGGGCTATAGGTAACAAATGTAAAAAATCATAAAATGGCCACGATTACAATGCTACAGCCAGTTAGTTCTCGTTTCAAATTTCCGTTTGAGGTCAAATGTTTGTTTTTGTTATGTGTGTTACGAGTGACAATTCCCAGAGTACCTTGGGTGGCCAGATATGAAAGAAATGGCACACAAACACAGCATGCTGCAGCGATGGAAGCAAGCACACAAACTTAATGGATCAACTGAGATTGGACTAGATTCCCCCAACCTTGAAAGCATTGCTTGCTTCCGAAAAAGCTCTAAAGTTGCATTTGAAAAATACTAGGTGCTTAAATTGATTTCAAGACAGTTTCTAATTTGCAAACAATAAATAAATTGCAAACCTTTACATTAGCTGATCAACTAACAGTGTCGGACATGTTCCTGCTTGTTTTTCTCATGATATAATAATTGCGCCCGTCTCAAACTATAATGATGCACTGCGCTGGTGTTCGGTCCCTCAACCTGGCAACCCATGTAGTATTCATTTTAAAACGCACGTGTCAATGTGATGTATTGTACCTTTAAGAGTTTATTACCTGCCATATATATTTATATATTATATTCTTCAATATTTTTGCCTTTTTATTTTTGCTCAATGCGGCCCTGTAATATTAGTAAGAAAATACTTATAAAATAAGGCAGAGAATAAAACACTGTTGAAGGTCATACACAAACAAAACAAAATTGCATTCACATCACAAATGAGTTCAAATCCGACCGCCTCAATAGAAAAATCAGGTCTTTCTGCATGGAATTATCCAGCTCCCACTCATCACGTGTTAAAACACACTGCCGTCTTTATACATATAAACACTCTGAGAGGACAGAGGCCGGCTCCTTCTAACCCACGCCAGAAGATGATGTCACCTTCATGTCGTCTGGAGGCTGTGGCGGTGCCCTCAGAGACCAGTGTTCTCTGCCTCGTCGGTCTGATAGGACACGTTGGTTACGCCCGTAGCTTGTGGTGTGTAGGGGTTTTCCACCTTGCTCTCCGGCTGTTGGCTGAGAACAAGAACACCAATGTTATTGCCTTACTGCTAGAGGTGCCTGTGTGTGTGTGTGTGTGTGTGTGTGTGTGTGTGTGTGTGTGTGTGTGTGTTGATGCTTTGTTTGTTTGTTTGTTTGGGTGTGAGTGTGTGTATATGGGTATTTTTGTTTGTATATGTCCATGTGTTTGGATGCTTTTTCTGTTCTTGTGGGTGTGAGTTATTTGATTCTTGGTATATCTCTGTTTTTGGAAGCTTGATGTGTGTGTCTGTATGTGGATGTATGTGGATGCTTTGTGTGTATATGTGTGTGTGTGTGTGTGTGTGTGTGTGTGTGTGTGTGTGTTAGTGTGTGTGTGTTTTGATGCTTTGTCTGTTATGTGTGTGGGTGCGCCTGTGTGTGTGTGTGTGTGTGTGTTTTGATGCTTTGTCTGTTATGTGTGTGGGTGCGCCTGTGTGTGTGTGTGTGTGTGTGTGTGTGTGTGTGTGTGTGTGTGTGTGTGTGCGTGTATGTCGTATAAGACTCACGTCTTCCTCGCCCTGATACCAGAGATGATGAGGTACGCTCCCACCAGAACTACGATTCCCATGACCACCCCGTAGACCACCAGCCACACCGTGACCGGCTGCTCCACAGGGGGCGCCAGCGTTGCCGGAATACCTTGGAACTCCAGAGTTTTGTCGTTCAGCATGAAGGCGTCGTTGATCCGACCTCGGGAGAACCTGGATTCAGAGTTTAAACAGTCGACTGGTTCAATACGAACAAAACAAGCCTCAAAACTCAAACTCAAATACCATACATAGTCATCTTTTTTCTTTACGTTTTTTATCAATATGTAATTTAATTCTAATGAACTAGCCATAAGCAATGTTGGGTAGCGTTACTTTCACGCACCACCCCAAACACACTGGCCGCAACTAACGTAAACTCACGATACGTAAGCTGTCTTAACAAAGACTGACTTTACGTAAAATGACTTTACATAAACTGACTTTACGTGAACTGATTTTCCGAACTCTGACTTTACTTAAACTGACTTAACGTAAGCTGACTTCACGTAAACTGGCTTCACGTAAACTGGCTTCACGTGAGCTGACTTTACGTAAACTGACTTAAGATGAGTCTACTACCCATTCAGCTGTAGCTAACTTCATAACGGCTATTTCAATCATGGGGTAGCATTGGCCCGAAATCTGACCACCAATTTAAAGTTTAGCATCATCCAGACCTAAGTCTGGCTCCCAGATAACAAAGAAATGGACTTCACCCTGCGGACATACATCTGTATGGGCAGCGACGATAAGAACAGCTTGGACCTTACCGTATGGCTGCCTCCACCTCATCCCTCCTGATGAGCACAGACGGGCTGGACGGGTCGGACACCTGGATGAAGAAGGAGATTCTGGGGGTTTCCTCATAGGCCCAAACGTCCTTCGCTCTGAAACAGACCCCAATCAGTTAGTACGGGAACCAGGCGACGCGGGCATCTTAAAGGGACAGTTAGTTGCCTGTGATGAATATTATACATATATAATACTGACGTGAAGGCGGGAGTTTTGTTCGTCTGGCTGGTGTAGTACTGTCTCATGGCGTACGCGATGTTGGTCTTGAACAGGTACAGCTCATTGTCATTCCACTGGTACTACAGACATACAGGTAAGTACAGAGACGGGTCATTAAGGAGCCGATAAGGCTTAGAATGTACAGAGACAGGTCAATAAGGAGTAGAGGTTAGACAGTAGATAAACCACTCATTAAGGAGTAGGTAGAGGTAAGACAGAACAGAGGCCGGTCATTAACGAACAATGGAAGTTAGACAGTACAGAGACAGGTCATTATGGAGCAGGTAGGGGTTAGACAGTAAAGAGACAGGTCACTAAGGAGCAGGTTGGGGTTAGACAGTAAAGAGACAGGTCATTACGGAGCAGGCAGGGGTTAGACAATACAGATACAGGTCATTAAGGAAAAGGTAGGGGTTAGACAGTACAGAGAAAGGTCATTAAGGAGCAGGTAGGGGTTAGACAGTACAGAGACAGGTCATTAAGGAGCAGGTAGGGGTTAGACAATACAGAGACAGGTCATTAAGGAAAAGGTAGGGGTTAGACAGTACAGAGAAAGGTCATTAAGGAGCAGGTAGTGGTCAGACAGTACAGAGACAGGTCATTCATGAGCAGGTTAGGATTAGACAGTGAATACAGAGATGGATACTTACAGCATCCGCACCCAAGGCAGCTTTCAAACTAATCCGCACTTTGATGCCATTTGCTGAGTCTGCCAACACAATGCATGGGACAGTCGTAAATACACTTCACACATCAAATGTCGTTCCTGTTACCTGTTTTGACCAAGGTATGTGATGAACACGAAGACATAGCGGTGAGATATTTGGAACTTCCAAAGTCTAACTATTCATCCTAATTAGAAATCGCCAAACAAAATGAATAAACCATTATAAGTGTGCTTTTAACACTGCTTAGTGCATCTATTAATCTAAGAATTCAGGACACAAGATTCAGTTGTTGCATGCTTCTCAAACGTTTGCTGAAAACCTGCCACTTATTCGTTTAACACTTGTAACGTCAACTTCAGGTGTTAACAGCGTGGCATGGCATGTGATTGGTTTTAGTAAAAAAGTCGAGAATCTGATTGGATGACAGCAATGTCAAAAACAAAGCACATGTTCAACCAATGCAAAAGTAGCAGTGGAGTCCATTTTAGGTGAGTGAGAGATGAACTCACAGGGGTCAATGTTCTTCTCCCAGCCCACTCTTCGGTTGTTTTTCTTGTTCTCGGCCACGAGCCAATCATAGAG
Source organism: Gadus macrocephalus (assembly GCF_031168955.1). Lineage (NCBI taxonomy): Eukaryota > Metazoa > Chordata > Actinopteri > Gadiformes > Gadidae > Gadus > Gadus macrocephalus. Next base: position 4,041,681 of record NC_082395.1, on the reverse strand, counting down.
GGTTTTGAAGTAATCCAGCAGTGGCTTGGCGTCCATCTTGGTATCCCCAGAGATCATTTCCAGAGCTCTGGTCCACGACTTCGACCTGCCCAGCGTCAGCATGTTCCTACAAGGAGAAGGGAATTGTTATAGTAGGACTATTACTGCTACTACTACTACTACTAATACTACGACTAGTACTACTACTACTACTACAACTACTACAACTAGTACTACTACTACTACTACTACAACTACTACTAATAATACTAATGCAACAAACAGCACCACCCCACAGCATATAAGATGCTACATGCTACAACTAGTACTGCTGCTACTACTAATAATACTACTTCTACTACTAATAATAATAGTACTAGAATATATTACTACTAATACTACTGCTAATAATAATAATAATAATAATAATAATAATACAACTACTAATACTACTACAAAAGATAATACACATTTAACTAACCACACCACTAGTCCCAGAGCACATAAGATGCTACGACTACAACTAGTATGACTGCTACTGTGAATAGTACGACTGCAGCTGGTCCGTACCTGAGTTTGGTCCCGGCGGCAGTGGAGTTGGTGATGTCGCAGGTGAACAGCTCACCTGTGTGGCCTGCTTCTTTACACAGAGCCTTCTGGAACTGGAACTGGTAGATAGTCCTGGTGAAGTACCTGTTCACACACACACACACACACACACACACACACACACACACACACACACACACACACACACACACACACACACACACACACACACACACACACACACACACACACACACACACACACACACACACACGTATATCAATGCATGACTACTACACACACACACACACACACACACACACACACACACACACACACACACACACACACACACACACACACACACACACACACACACACACACACACAGGAATAATTAGGGGTCAGAAGGAGGTACCTGATAAAGGAGTAGTCTCCTGATACGTGGAACAGAGCCGGGGGATCGCAGTACGTCTCATCACGTGGTACCGGCTCGACCACGCCGACCAGATCGCGCCTGGTTGGATAAAGAGATAATTAAATACGTCAACACTGGCACCTAGTGGTCGCTTACTGGAATGTCAGCGTCTTTATTCGAGTTCCGACGTCTCAAATATTAACATTATCATTGGTTATGTTTTAGAGGTTGGCATATTTTATAAGACAGAATACATGAGGACTGGATGACTTAATGTTCATTTATATTAATTTATTATTTTTAATAATTTAATAATTTTTATGTTTGAATTTATTGTGAGTCGCTTCTAAGCGTCTGCTAAAGGCCCTAAATGTAAATGTAAATGAATCAATCAATCAATCAAATAGTAGGCCTTATCGTTGGCTATTTATAGGCATAGTATCAGTGCATCAATGCTGCCTTAATACTGTGTGTGCGTGTGTGTGTGCGTGTGTGTGCGTGTGTATGCGTGTGTGTGCGCGTGTCCACCTACTTCATCTCCCACCAGCGCTTCATCCACTGGTTCTTAGGGATGTTCTCGTTGAAGACCTGCCAGCGCCACTCCTCCAGCATGTAGGTGAAGGGTAGTGTGGCCACGATGGTCAGGGCCTGCTTCATCAGGAAGTTGATCTCCGTCTCTGGACCGCAACAACAAAGCGACAAAGTTCCAATGAATTTGTTCACAAATGAGTTAACAAAACAAAATGCTGTTGAACACATTTATTGTAAGTCGCAAGCCCTGGCACTCAAAAATTCGAAACCACGACTAAGGCAAGCTATTTCTTATTTATTTTTTTACACATGGCAGAGTAAATGCTGAGCTAGGAACAAGATGGCGATAGGCCGATGTGCGACATTCCCAAGAAGCCATTAAAGCATATAATCCAAAGATTTGATATCTGGCTTCTTTATCGCCATGTCTATATGATCCACCCTGGGATAAGACTTTGCTCTGGGAACAGTCACCCCTGGACCCAGCAATGCTCACACCTTATCAGCTGGATGCTTTCATTTCGTTTTTTAGTTTTACTTGTCTGTTCCTTGTAGAGCCATGGCTCACAACCGTCCCATGGACAGTACAGAAAACAATGTCTTAAAACCCAACCTATTCTGTTAGCCTCGTAGCATACTTGCCTTTAATTTAAGGTTAATTTTGTATGTAGCGTCAAAAATAGATGACTTGGGCAGATAGTGATTATGGAATGTAAAAAGTGCTCTGATTGGCTTAGGATATAGCCAATGAGGCACAATGAATCAGCAGGGTTAGTAAAGTAGAGCTAGCTACAATCTGGCCAAAATACGACTTAGGCTATATGATATGAGGCTTACAATACAATGCATGGTAAGGAACTCATGGGATTTTAAGTACATTTAAATTAATATTTAGGGCATTTTACACAACAAGTACATTTGTCGGAAGAAGGGGAAGTAACAATATATCGCCGTCGATGCAGTAAGGATGGTGCCAAGCACTAACAATCGCTACCCGTTCCCCGTTTACAAAGACACAGCAACAAAGACCTCTAGGATAAGACACATGTCAGATGCGTGTCATTTAAAGGAGCACCTCGTACCTTTGTCGGCGGTGAAGTCGGCGGCCAGGAGCCCAAGGGACTTGAGGTGGTCGGGGGTGGCCGCTGACAGGGACATGATCTCGCCCACGGCCTCGTGGAAGCCCTCGTTGGCCCCGTCCCGGAGCAGGTAGGACAGGTTCTGGTAGGCCGTCTGGTACTGGTTGTGGCCCATCTCGTGGTGCGCCGTCAGGAAGTGGTCCATGTTCACCTGGGTGCACATCTTGATCCTGGGGAACAGTGTAATAGATGGTCAGCCTCATAGCATTATAAGATAATTAATGATTAGGCAAAATGTGATGTCGAACCTAGCTCTGCTCTCCTAACAGTGACGATTCAATGTGCCCCATTGGCTATATCGTAAGCCAATCAGAGCGTTTTTTAATTTCCGGCCAAATATTTTTATATTTTTATCTTATTTTATTATAGTATGTTTTGGCCAAATTGTGATATCTAACTTAACTCTACACTCTTAACGCTGCTGATTCATTGAGCCTAATTGGATGTATCCTAATCGAATCAGAGTAGTTTTAAAATTCCCTAATCACTATCTGCCTAAGTCAGCCATTTTACTTAGGCATTTTTTACCCTAAATACAAGATTAACCTTAAAATATGACTTATGCAATCTTGCTATGACGCTCACGATATGCATTCCTACATAGTAAGCATGCCACAATATGATCATATCGCCTTGTTAGATGTTGATATTGTTTGGTGGGAGGTGGACCGTGGATTGACTTTAAACAAACCCTTACCTACACCAACACTCTACACCTAAATGTAACTATCCTAAAGGTGATATCTTAACGGATCCATTTATTATAACTTAGCATCACAATTTCTGCACATCGTATAAATCCTATCCTGCATACATCCGAATGACTAAAGCAGATTCCGTGCCTGAATAACAGTTTATAATAAGTGTACATTAATTAACCATTAGTTAATGCAGTAATAAGAATTAACTAATAGCTAATTTATAGTCTAATATACTAATTACTGCTAATACTAATTTATAGATTATTTAACCCACTTGCCCTAACACTTACCCTAATGTAATGCCCCTATACTGATACTATATAATAATACCCTTACTTATTAACTTGTGTTAATTAATGGTTAATTTATGTACCCTTATTGAAATATGTTACCCTTATCGAGTATCTAATCCTAATCTCTTTGTCAGTGTTCTATAATCATTATTTTACTACCAAGAGGCACATGGAAACAGTATCAGTTTCATAGGCCATGAAGTGGGCATTTAGAGCACTGACTCACTGATCTACACAGACACAAACCCCGCCAAGAGACTCAAACTCACAACTCAGCTCAATACAAGAGTCTTTATGAAAGCACATCTTTTTCTGTCAATCAGTTCTCTCCTGACAGTTGATTATTCTCTTATCTCAAAGGTTCAATTAAGAACAGGACGTGATATTGACACGTGTGTGTCCGTGTGTGTGTGTGTGTGTGTGTGTGTGTGTGTGTGTGTGTGTGTGTGTGTGTGTGTGTGTGTGTGTGTGTGTGTGTGTGTGTGTGTCTGTATATATGTCTGTGTTGGTTTGCCTATGTGTCTGTGTGTGTGTGTGTGTGTTTGTGTGTGTGTGTGTGTTCATTTTGGCTTTTGCGTGTGTGTGTGAGTGTGTTTGTGTTTGCGTGTGCTTGTCTGTGTGTGTGTGTGTGTGTGTGTGTGTGTGTGTGTGTGTGTGCCTGCATGCGTGTGCGTGTATATGTGTGTTCATGTTTGCTTTTGCCTGTGTGTGTGTGTGTGTGTGTGTGTGAGTGTGCTTGTGTGTGTGTGTGGGTGTGTGTGTGTGCGTGCGTGTTAGTGTGTACCTG
>NC_082395.1:4029784-4032284 GCF_031168955.1 Gadus macrocephalus | reverse complement strand
GGTGCTGAACTTCTCCAGGAACGCTCTGGCCCGGGTCTCCGTGTCCTCCTGGGCCCTCAGGCCCGGGGTGAGGACCGCCACCACCAGCAGCAACATGGCCGCCGCTCCCGCCGCAACCCGTCCTGCTGTCGACATCTCAGCGGGGGGGGGGGGGGGGGGGGAGTTCAGGAGACGAAACACACGAACCGGAGCACTTCTGGTTTTCCCCCAAAACCTTTCGGGGGGGGGTGGCCTCTTGGTGGAGAGGTAACTCAAACTAGTTTGCTACTTGCCTACCCGCACAGAGGAAGCAGCGAGAGCCACGGTAGGGAGGTGGTGATAGTGATGTTCAAGGTGCGTCTGCGTCCACTCTCACCTCAGAGTGAGGATGGCTGGGGCGTCACGGCCCGCTGTTATACAGCCTCAGCTCTTTTATTGTTATTGTTCACGGTGCTGCCTTGGCCTTTGATCGGAGTCGTAACCACACACACACACTGAGGATGTTGTTAAGGAAATGCTGCAAGGACCGTGGTGCGTGTTTAAAAGCTTTGAGCGACTCTGTGCTGATGTTTGTTACTACTAGCTGTGTCATCCAACATTAGAATCATGCCTTTCAACATAAAGCTTTGATTTTCCAAACGTGTTTAAGTGTGTGCACTGTACATGTTTATCTATCTATCTATCTATCTATCTATCTATCCATCTATCCATCCATCCATCCATCCATCCATCCATCCATCCATCCATCCATCCATCCATCCATCCATCCATCCATCCATCCATCCATCCATCCATCCATCTATCTCTATCTGTCTATCCATCAATTTCATGGGTGAATGTTTTGTGTGTGTCTGTGTGTTCTGTGTGTGTGTGTGTGTGTGTGTGTGTGTGTGTGTGTGTGTGTGTGTGTGTGTGTGTGTATGTGTGTGTGTGTGTGTGTGTGTTGGTGTGTGTGTGTGTTTGTGTGTGTGCATGTGTGTGTGTGCGTGCACTGTGCATTCTTGTGTGTGTTTGCTGTAGTAGCAAGGGGCCTTGAACCCATGTCCTGCTGTACATAAACACAGCAGCCATAAAACCATAAACACTACATTATCAAACCACAATCTCAGTCTCAATGGCCAGAAGAGCACTCTACACAAAGTCGGTCGATTAATCGACTCATCATTGAGCCTATAAAATGTCATAAAAAATCGCAAAGGCCCATCATAAGTTACCAGAGTCCAAAGTGATTTTTTACATGTGCTTGTGTTACCTGACAAGCAGCCAAGAAAAGGTGTTTATTTAAATATGATCCAAGACTCAAATAAGTGAAACATTAAGCAGCAAATTGTTTGGTATTTGTATAGAATATTATTACTATTGTAATATTCTGCTGTCCTGCTATACGTTCATGTTTGAATGGCTCATATGACATGTCTGAAAGCTAATGACAAATTTGAATGGCTTATTTCACATGTTTCAATAGCTCAACACACATGTTGCAATGGGTGCAGGAACAACTTAAAGACATGGCGCATCTTATCAGACAACCGGAAAGGTTGACGCAAATGCAAGTCATGAAGGGTGATAAGGCTTCCACTTTATCAAAGTCTCCCTCGCACACACATCCAGCAATCAATACCTGATCCATCCACAGAGTGGGAGACACCAACAGACTGGACACGTTTCCATTGGTGTTCAACAAGTGTGTTGAATGTCTCTTTGTGTACCCTGTTCTCCTGCTATAAATTGTTTCCATTTAAAGGCACCCAGTGCAACTTTCGAGGCTTAAAAATAAACATTCAATTTCTAGTCTTTTTAACACGTAGTAAGTTTCAATAACTCCATACCATTACATACCGACATTCAAGCAGCAAAGATGAGACGTCGTTGTGTGGTGAGAACTGATAGAAAATCGATAACAACAACAATGCCGCCATTTTCTTTATTTTTTGTAACCTACAATAAATAAAGCAGGCTTCCAGTCAATGGAAAAATGGCTTCTCCCCACCGGCGATTGTTGTTGTTTACGATTTTCTATCAGTTCTCACCACACAACGACGTCTCATCTTTGCTCCTTGAATGTCGATATGTAATGGTATGGAGTTATTGAAACTTACTACGTGTAAAAAAGACTAGAAATTGAATGTTTATTTTTCATTGAATGTTTACATAAAGTTGCACTGGGTGCCTTTAATATCGATCGAAGCAAGTTTCTAATACCTAACCAAGTTTCAACAGTGATGACACATGGTGAGATTTTGGATGGATTGTATGAATGCATGTACAGAGCTTTACACTAATTGTATGTTTTGGTTTATTTTTATACTGAAATTGAAATACAATTGTATCTGTGATGGTGGGAAAGGCCAACAGAAGGACTGAACGTATGGTGTGTACTTGTATGGAGACAAAAACAGCATTTATCTATCTCCCAAGAAGTTTCCTCTCCTTGTCCTTGGCTTTGATCTTAATCTTCATAGGTTCATCCTTTGACCCCGGGCATGCCGGTTTTAAATCGTCCTCGTGCCGAAGAGGCTGT